>NC_088908.1:38597042-38719849 GCF_037157495.1 Lathamus discolor | reverse complement strand
TTCTTGGGCCCCTCTGCCCTCCAGGGCTATATCCCATGGAACCTTACTAAGCAGGCTCCTGAAGAGGCCAAAGTCTGCTCTTTTGAAGTCCAGGGCAGTGAGCTTGCTACACGCTCTTCTCACTGTCCTGGGGTTCTCAAATTCCACCATAAATTCTGCCGTGCAGTGCCATCGTTCCAACAGATGTCAGGGTGGTTGAAGTCCTCCATGAGAACAAGGGCCTGCGAGCGTGAGGCTTTTCCTATCTGTCTGTAGAGTGCTTCATCCACGGGTTCTCCTTGATCAGGGGGCCTGTAAGAGATTCCAACAGTAATGTCTCCCAAGGCTGTTTTCCCTTTAACACTGACCCACAAACTCTCTGTAAACTGATCACCTGCCCCCAGACAGAGTTCCATACTCTCCAGCCTATCCCTAACATAAAGGGCAACTCCTCCTCCCCTCCTGCCGGGCCTGTCTTTTCTAAAGAGCCTGTAACCTTCCATTCCAACACTCCAGTCATAGGCGCCATCCCACCATGTTTCTGTTATGCCTGTTATCTCATACCCCCGTAGATGTGCACACATCTCCAATTCCTCTTGTTTGTTCCCCATGCTAGGGGCGTTTGTATAGAGGCATCTGAGACGAGCTCCAATTGAAGACGGCTCGTTGGCTGGAGCAGCTGGAATATATCTACATTGTTCCGAGCTTTTATTATAGGTGTTGGCAACTGACTGGGTGTGTTGGGATGGAATGATGCCCCCATCCCCCAACACATAGTTTAAAGCCTCCTTGACCAGTCTGGCAAGCCTCCTACCAAAACTGTTCTTCCCCTTCTTTACCAGAGCAGCTCCACCAGCCCCCAATAGACCTAGCCTACTAACTTCAGTCCTATGTTCAAGACACCCAAACCCCTGACTATAACACCACCCTTTTAACCATTTATTAACCTGTCCAATCCTCCTAGCTTTTTCTTGGTCCTCCCCTGTCCCCTGGAGAATTGACGAAAAGACTATCTGAGCACCGGTGCCCCTAACAACCTCTCCCAGGGCTCTGTAGTCTTTCTTTATGGTCCCCAGTCTACTACTACCTATATCCCTAGCACCCACATAGATCACCAGGAGCGGGTAATAGTCCGTGGAACTTACTAGAGTAGGCAGCCTCTCTGTAACATCCCTGATCCGTGCCCCTGGTAGGCAGCACACCTCCCTCGAGATGGGGTCAGGCCGACAGATGAGTGCTTCTGTCCCTTTCAAAGTAGAGTCCCCTATTAATATGACTCGCCGCTTTTTCTTTGTAGCGCCAGTAGAGATCTTTACCCGTGCATAATCCGGCTGTTTGTGGTGCAAGTGCATTTCCTCGTTAGTCTCCTGCAGGACAGCAAAGCGGTTCTGCGTGGGGACAACAGGTTTAGGGGGAAGCCCCTTGCCTTTAATTGTCCTTTTCCTCCTTCTTTTGTTATTTTTCTTTGTCACTAATTCCCTACTTCCCGGGTTGGTGGCCTCCTTCTTTCCTTCATGAGCTGGAGGGGAAGCTTGAGGCCCCTGCACAGTATGGGGCTGGAGCAAGCAGCTCTGCTTCCTCTCAGCTACCCTGACATCTTGAAGCCTGCTAATAGCATTCCGCAGCTCAGCCACCTGCTGCAGGAGGACCTCAACCAGGGAGCACTGAGTGCAGCCCTGCCCATCGTGCACCTTTCCCTCACAAGACCAGTTCAGGCACCGTCTACACTCTGAGCTCTGCACTGCAGCCTCCCCTGTCATCTGCTTTGTCTGGGTGCCTATGCTGGCCACCGCCGGGGAAGCCAGAGCAGAGCTCCCAGAACGGGCCCTGGCCTTACGACGGGTGCTCACCATCCCGCTTGCTCGCCCGTGCGAACTGCCGTGCTAACTGCCTCGTCCCTCTCCGTTTGTCTGCTCTGTTCGCCGCGCTCCTGGTTGCTCGTGCTCCCTGGGGCAGGTTTTTAACCACTCAGGGTTGGTGCTGCTGCTCCTGGCTCCGCCCCTGTGAGTCAGCGGCTCACGTCCGCGGAGCTGCCGGCTCTTGGGCAGGTCTTGTCGAGGACTTGAAGCTCCCTCGGTAGCTCTGGCTGGTCTGAGTTGAGGCTCCTGGACGCTCATCTCTCTCCTGCTCCGGTGTTAAAGGCGTCCTCTCTCGAGCTACTCACCTCAGCAATTGACCGGCAACAGTTGGT
Source organism: Lathamus discolor (assembly GCF_037157495.1). NCBI lineage: Eukaryota > Metazoa > Chordata > Aves > Psittaciformes > Psittacidae > Lathamus > Lathamus discolor. The sequence continues at coordinate 38,717,679 of NC_088908.1, read as the reverse complement.
GATGCCCGGTTTGAATCTCCCGCCGCTGCTCCTGGCTCCGCCCCCTGTGAGTCAGCGGCTCGCGTCCGCGGAGCTGCCGGCTTCTGGGCAGGTCCTGTCGAGGACTTGAAGCTCCATCGGTAGCTCTGGCTGCTCTGAGTTGAGGCTCCTGGACGCTGATCTCTCCCCCCTCTGGTGTTAAAGGCGTCCTCTCTCGAGCTACTCACCTCAGCAAGTTCAGGGTACAAAGGATCTGAGGCCAGCTGTACCCCAACTGAGAGGTACTGGCAGCCTATGAAGGGGTATGAGCTGCTTCAGAAGTGATTGGCACTGAAGCACAGCTCCTCCTGGCACCCCAGTTTCCCGTACTGGGATGGGTGTTCAAAGGCAGGGTTTCCTCTACACATCATGCAGCTGATGCTACGTGGAGTAAATGGGCTGCGCTAATTACACAATGAGCTCGAATAGAAAATCTCAGTGATCCAGGCATTCTAGAAGTCATCATGGACTGGCCAGAGGGCAAAGATTTTGGAATGTCACCAGAGGAGGAGGTGATGCGTATTGAAGAGGCCCCACCATATAATAAACTGTCAGAAAATGAAAAGCAGTGTGCCTTGTTTACTGATGGGTCCTGCCGTATTGTGGGAAAGCATTGGAGTTGGAAGGCAGCCGTATGGAGTCCTCGATGACATATTGCAGAAACTGCTGAAGGAGAGGGCGAATCGAGTCAGTTTGCCGAGGTGAAAGCCATCCAGATGGCCCTGGATGTTGCTGAACGAGAAAAGTGGCCACTTCTTTATCTCTACACTGACTCATGGATGGTGGCAATTGTTCTGTGTGGGTGGTTGCAGCAATGGAAGCAAAGCAACTGGCAACGCAGAGGTAAACCCATCTGGGCTGCTGCACTGTGGCAAGATATCGCTGCCTGTGTGCCGAAACTGGTGGTGAAGGTACGCCATGTAGATGCCCATGTACACAACAGTCGGGCCACTGAGGAACACCAGAACAACCAACAAGTGGATAAAGCTGCTAAGATTGAAGTGGCTCAGATGGACTTAGACTGGCAACATAAAGGTGAATTATTTTTGGCCCGGTGGGCCCATGACACTTCAGGCCATCAGGGCAGAGATGCAACATATAGATGGGCCTGTTACCGAGGGATGGACTTTAAGAATGGAAACTATTGCCCAGGTTATTCATGAGTGTGAAACATGTGCTGCAATTAAACAAGCCAAATGGTTAAAGCCTCTTTGGTATGGAGGACTATGGCTGAAGTACAAATATGGGGAGGCCTGGCAGATTGACTATATCACACTCCCACCAAACCGCCAAGGTAAGCGCCATGTGCTTACTATGGTGGAAGCAACCACCGGATGGCTGGAAACATATGCTGTGCCCCATGCCACCGCCCCAAAAGCTATCCTGGGCCTTGAGAAACAAATTTTGTGGCGACAAAGCACCCCAGAGAGATTTGAGTCAGATAATGGGACTCGTTTCCGTAATATCCTTATAGACACTTGGGCCAAAGAGCATGGCATTGAGTGGGTATATCATATCCCCTACCATGCATAAGCCTCTGGGAAGACTGAACACTACAATGGGCTGTTAAGAACCACACTAAGAGCAATGGGTGGGGGAACTTTCAAGCATTGGGATACACACTTACCAAAGGACACCTGGTTGGTCAACACCAGACGATCTGCCAACCGAGCTGGCCCAGCCCAGTCAGAACTTTTATATTTTGTAGAAGGGGAGAAAGTTCCTGTGATGCACATGAAGAATTTGCTGCGGAAGACAGTTTGTGTTATTCCTGCTTCAGGTAAAGGCAAACCCACTCGTGGGATTGCTTTTGCTCAGGGACCTGGGTATACTTGGTGGGTAATGTGGGAAGATGGGGAAGTCCGATGTATACTTCATGGAGATTTGATTTTAGGTGAAAACAGCCAATGAACTTTAGTTGTATGCTGTTGCCTGCTGTGTAATACTTTTATAGCCCATCAACTATATGTCTTCAAGTCATCAGCAATTGGCCCTGACTTCCTTCCAACCGTCATCCCAACAGAGAATGAATTTTGATAGAACCAGACAAGTTCTGCAGTGAAGTAACAATCAGCATCAGCAGGCAACGATCCAACACTGCACACAGCCTTTCCTGCCCTGGATGACTGTTACAAGGGATGGAACCTGACATCATGGACCGAATGGACTTGACAGCATTATAGGGATTGTTCCATGCACTAAGAAATGATTTCTTTGTCTGTGTGTGTATGTGAATGTGTGTGTGTATATATATATATGTAAGAGAGATGGTATATTGTAAATGTGTGATCTGAGCATGATGTTAATGGCATGGAATTAAGGGGTGGATACTGTCCTGGGTTTACCAGTAGCTGTTTTTCTCCTTCGTAATAACTGGTGCAAGCTCTGTGTTTTGACTTCCAGCCTGGGAATAGAGCTGATAACACGCATTGTTTTTAATTGTTGCTAAGTAGTGTTTATTCTGGCCAAGGACTTTGTGAGTCTCATGCTCTGCTGGGGACGAGGGGAGGCCGGGAGGAAGCGGAGACAGGACACCTGACTTAAGCTAGCCAAAGAGGTATTCCATACCATAGCATGTCATGCCCAGGATGTAAGGGAGAGTTACCCGGAAGAGCTGGGGGACTGCAGGGTTGGTTGAGGTATCGGTCAGTGCTCGGCTGGGGGGAGTGTGGGCAGTTATTGGTCGGCTGGTTTTGAGGTGTTGCGTTCTTTTCTCTTGTTATTTTTTTTATCATTATTATTATTGGTGGTAGCAGTAGTGGTTTATGTTATATCTTAGTTACTGAAATGTTTTTATTTCAACCTGTGGGAGTTGCATTCTTTTTGATTCTCTTCTCTGTCCCTCTGGGTGTAGGGGGAGGGCAAGAAGGGGGGGAGGGAGTGAACGAGCTGTGTGATTTATGGCTGACTTTGTTTAAACCATGACAGGAGGCGCCCTCCTCAACCCTCAAGGGCCCTCCTCGCCCCTCAAGGGCGCACTGAAACGCAAACCTCGCCCCTCAAAGACCCGCCTCGTCCCTCAAGAGTCTGCCTCGCCATGCAAGCGCCCACCTGAAGCACCCACCACGCCACTTCAAGTGCTCAACTGAAGCGCCCACCACAGACCTCAAATGCCCACCTCGCCCCTCAAATGCACAACTGTATTGCTCGCCTCATCACTCAAGCACTCAGCTGAAGACCCCGCCTTGCCCCTCAGGCATGCGCCTCGCCTATCAAGCGCCTGACTCGCCCCTCAAGCGCCCCCCTGATGTGCCCGCCTCGCCCCTTAAGGGCACTCCTTGCCCCTCAGGCGCCCAACCGAAGCGCCCGCACGGCCCCTCAGGCGCCCAACTCAAGCGCCCACATTGCCCCTCAGGCATGCGCCTCGCCCCTCAGGTGCCTGCCTCACCCCTCAAGGGCCTGCCTCACCCCTGAAGCGCCCACTGAAACACAAACCTCGCCCCCCAAAGACCTGCCTCGCACCTCAAGAGCCTGCTTCGCCACGCAAGCGCCCAACTGAAGTGCCCTCCCTGCTCCTCAGGCGCTCAAGTGAAGCATCTGTCTCGCTCCTCAGGCACCCGTCTGAAGCGCCCACCTCGCCCCTTAAAGAGCCCACCTGAAGCGCCCACCACACCACTTCAAGCACTCACCTGAAGCGCCCACCACAGACCTCACACGCCCACCTAGCCCCTCAAATGCACAACTGAAGCGCACGCCTCATCACTCAAGCGCTCAACTGAAGTCCCCACCTTGACCCTCAAGAGCCCAACCAAAACGCCCGCCTCGCCCCTCAGGCGCCCGCCTGACTCCTCAAGGGCCCTCCTCACCCCTCAAGGGCCCACTGAAGTGCAAACCTCGCACCTCAAATACCCGCCTCGCCCCTCAAGCGCCTGACCGAAGAGCCCGCCTCGGCCCTCAAACGACCACCTCAAGTGCCCGCCTCGCTTCTCACATGCCCACCTCAAGCGCCCGCCTCACCCCTGAAGCACCCAACCGAAGCGCCGCATCGCCCCTCAGGCGCCCAACCTAAGCGCCTGCCGCGCCCCTCAGGCGCCCAACTGAACCGCCCACCGCACCCCTCAGGGGCCCAACCCAAGCGCCCGCTGCACCCCTCAGGCGCCCACTGAAGAGGAAACCTCATCCCTCAAACACCCGCCTCGCGCCTCAAGAGCCCACCTCACCACGCAAGCGCCCAGCTGAAGCGCCCTCCCCCCTCCTCAGGCGCCCAAGTGAAGCACCCGCATGGCTCCTTAGGCGCCTCTCTGAAGTACTCACCTCGCACCTCAAGTGCCCACCCAAACTGCCCATCACGCCACTTCAAGCGCTCACCTGAAGCGCCCACCACAGACTTCAAACGCCCACCTCAACCTCAAACGCACAACTGAAGCTCACGCCTCATCACTCAGGCGCACAACTGAAACACCTGCCTCGCCCCTCAGGAGCCCGCCTCGCCCCTCAAGTGCCCAAATGCAGTGCCAGCATAGCCCCTCAAGAGCTCAAATGAAGTGCCCACCTTGCCCCTTAAAGCGCCCACCTGAAGCGCCCACCACGCACCTCAAACGCCCACCTCGCCCCTCAAATGCACAAATGAAGCGCATGCCTCATTACTCAAGCGCTCAAATGAAGACCCCGCCTTACCCCTCAAGTGCTCAACCGAAGTACCCGCCTCGTCCCTCAAGCGCCCAACCCAAGCGCCCGCCTCGCCCCTCAAGCACCCACCCAAAGTGCCCGCCTCACCCCTCAAGCACCCACCTTGCCCTTCAAGCACCCAACTGAACCTCCCGCCTCGCCCCTCAAGCTCCAAACTGAAGTGCCCGACTTGAGCCTCAAGCGCCCTCCTCACCCTTCAAGCGCCCGCCTCACCCCTCAAGCGCCCAACTGAAGCGCCCACCGCGCCCCTCAAGTGCGCAACCGAAGCGCTCGCCTCGCCCCTCAGGCGCCCAACCGAAGCGCCCGCCTCGCCCCTCAGACGCGCGCCTCGCCCCTCAGGCGCCCAACTGAAGCGCCCGCCTTGCCCCTCAGGCGACCGCCTTACCCCTCAAGGGCCCTCCTCTCCCCTCGAGTGCCCATTGAAGCACAAACCTTGCCCTTCAAAGACCTACCTCGCGCCTCAAGAGCCCGCCTCACCACGCAAGCGCCCAACTGAAGTGCCCGTCCCGCTCCTCAGGTGCCCAAGTGAAGCACCCACCTCGCTCCTCAGGCACCCATCTGAAGCGCCCGCCTCGCCCCTCAAGCGCCCAACTGTAGTGCCCACCTCGCCCCTCAAGCGCCCACCTGAAGCACCCGCCTAGCCCATCAGGCGCCCACCTCACCCCTCAAGGGCCCTCCTCGCCCCTCAAGCGCCCACTGAAGCGCAGAACTCACCCCTCAAAGACCCACCTCACGCCTCAAGAGCCCGCCTCGCCACGCAAGAGCCCAACTGAAGCGCCCTCCCCGCTCCTCAAGCGCCCAAGTGAAGCACCCGCCGTGCTCCTCAGGCACCCATCTGAAGCGCCCGACTCGTCCCTCAAGAGCGCAGCTGAATCTACCAGCTCACCCCTCAGGGGCCCACCTTGCGCCTCAAGCGCCCAACTGAAGTGTCCGCCTCACACCTCAAAGGCCCGCCGCGCCCCTCAAGGGTCTGCCCTGCCCCTCAAGCACCCGCCTGGCCACTCAAGCGCCTAACTGCTATTCCCGCCTTGCCCCTCAAGCTCCAAACTGATGCTCCTGCTTCGCCCCTGAAGCGCCCGACCAAAGCGCCTGCCTTGTCCCTCAAGCGCCCGCCTCGCCCCTCAGGCGCCCGACTGAAACGCCTGCCTCAACCCTCAGGAGCTCAAATGAAGCGCCCATCACACCACTTAAAGCACCCACCTGAAGCGCCCACAAATGAAGCCCATGCCTCACTCAAGCGCTCAACTGAAGACCCCACCTTGCCCCTAAAGAGCTCAACCGAAGCACCCGCCTCGCCCTTCAAGCGCCCAACTGAAGCACCCACCTCGCCCCTCAGGCACCCAACTAAAGCGCCTGCATCGCCCCTCAGGCACCCAACTGAAGCGCCCACCTTGCCCCTCAGGCATGTGCCTCACCCCTCAGGCACCCGCCTCACCCTTCAAGGGCCCACCTCACCCCTCAAGCGCCCACTGAAACACAAACCTTGCCCCTCAAAGACCTGCCTCGCGCCTCAAGAGCCTGCTTCGCCACACAAGCGCCCAACTGGAGTGCCCATCTCGCTCCTCAGGTGCCCGTCTGAAGCGCCCACCTTGCCCCTTAAAGCGCCTACCTGAAGCGCCCACCACGCAACTTCAAGCGCTCACCTGAAGCACCCACCACAGACCTCAAATGCCCGCCTCGCCCCTCAGGTGCCCACCTCTCTGCCAAAGCGCCAAACCGAACTGCCGACCGCTCCCCCGCAGCGCTCAGCTGAAGCATGGAGCTCTCCACTGAAACACCGACTTCCCCCCAGAGCACTAAACCAAAGTGCCGATCTCTCCACTGAAGCACTTAACCGAAACGCCAACCTCGGCCCTGGAGCACTAAACCAAAGCGCCGTTCTCTCCCCTGGAGCGCCGACCTCAACCCTTAAAGCACTAAGCTGGAGGACCGACCTCAACCCATCAAGCGCTTAACCGGAGTGCCTACCCCCCCCCCGGACCACTAAACTGGAGCGCAGTCCTCCCGCCTGGAGCTCTAAACCAGAGCACCCACCTCCCGCTGGAGCGCTAAACCTGAGAGCCGAGTCGCCCAAGCCTACCCCTGCTTTGCTGAGAATAAATCCACAGGCACCACATTCCCGGGAACATCCTAAACACCCTGCCTGTCAAAATCCTTTCCCTGCATCAACTATGGCTCAAACATAGGAGATGACAGATGTCACCTCATGGACCAGCCGGGATGGGGAAGAAAAAATATCCCCAGCTGGGGGAGGAAGAAGAACAATATCCCCCATCTGTGTTTTTTTGGTTCTAAGCATCTAAAAGTCTGAAAAGGAAAACCGTTTTAAATCGATAACCCACGTCCCACACATACACAAAAAACCTTAAACCTACAACCAGTCACACACTAAAATTGACTGGAGTTCCACGCCCAACACCAGTAACATCTACCTTACATAAACTTAGGAAATTACTAACATAAATTTCATTTAAATGCATTTACATACATAAATAACTTTGTTCACGTTTTAAAACTCATCCTTACAAATCCAACAACACCTTACTACCTACACAAAAAGCTCAACAGGTAGCATGCTTTGTCACATAATGATCAACAGACATCCTTTTACACACTGCAATGCAGCCTTCCATTTGACATAGAGAGCTTTCATGCCTCTAACTGAAGTCTTCTACATGCTGCAAATCACCATCCAGGTACAGACGGAGTTCTTCTCGAATCTACAGATTCTCAACATATGAGCCTGCAGACAAAACCACATTTCTATCAATATTATTACAATGACCTCTAAACATCCTCCCCTCACTTTTCTCTATATCTGCACCCAACAGACAACATTCACTGCACCCAACAGACAACATTCACTGCACCTAAACATACTTAACAACCACCTACACCCATATATGAGACAGGAACTTAAGGGCTGCCACACCAACTCTCACATATTCTTTTCCAAATACAAAACAACCCCAACCCCCCCCCCCCCCCCCCCCAAGCCTGGGTTCAGGAATTCTCAGCAACTAAATCCCCTGAAGCCTCAAAACCACCCTGCCTGAAAACCCCATACCTGCACTGACCGCCGCTCAAACACATGCAGTGATGAACATAACCTCACAGACTGGCTGGAAGCAGTAAAAAAAAAAAAAAAAAAAAAACAACAAACAAACAAAAAAACACACCTGGTGGAGGAAAGAGAAATAAATAATCCTGTCTGTGATTTTTGTTTCTAAACATATAAAGACCCGTAAAGAAAAAAAAAAGAAATTTAAATCTACAACCCACATCCCACACGTACACACAAGACCTAAGCCTAGAACCACCCACACAAGCTTCCACTCATCTCTACATGCTCACACACATGCCAAATGCATCACCCTGACACCTGCCACACAGGCCCAAACTTCACCACTGCTCATCCCTACCACTCCTACCCCTGCCTCCCTGGAATAAATCCACAGGAACCACATTCCAGGGAACACCCTAAACACCCTGCTGCCAAAACCATGCCCCTGCACCCAATGTTGCTCAAACACAGGCCATAACAAATGTTACCTATCACAGAGATCATCAGGACTACAGAGCTACACTGCGATAATGAAAACCCACCACATACGTTCCAGAGTTCAAGAACTCTAGTTAAGAGAAAACCAGAGACAGAGAATTCTCAACTAGTTTATTAAAATAGGAAACTATTGAGATAGTAAAGAAAACAGTAAAGGATAATTCTCATGGCTGCTTATCTTACCAACCCCAAGGACCCTGTGAAGACCATCAGCAAACCAGCTCCGAGAACCATCATGGCAGTGTGAGGTGACATGCTCAACATTAGTGGGAGTCCCCAGTCAGGCAACATTCACCTGGGTGGGGCAAGCCTCTGCCTCCCTCACATAGCATGAGGCTTGGGCTTTCGAACTCACAAAAAAGCATGCTCATTGCGATGCAGGGGGCCAGCCCCTGTTGCAAGAAGTGACCAACAATATCTAGGAAGGTGTCCAAGGCTCAGGACTTTTACAGGCAGTTCTAAAGCAGAACTTCATGGGTAGGAACCAAAGCTAGACTTTTCATGAAACAGCCAAAGCACAACTTTCTGTGAGGAGCCAAAGAGAACAAACAGTACTTTCCCACCTGTGCCTGTTTCACCACAGACCATTACCACTGTCCCTGACACAACACCCCAGACTTAAGCCCCACAAATGGCACCTTGGCTATGGCACCCGAAACAAAAACAGTAGCAGACACATTGAGAGAGCTCAAAACTGTACCCTTCCCTCAGCAAGTCCCAACTCCCTCTTCCGACACTCTGCTGCTCATCTGCTGGCCTCTGCACATCTTAGGTTCTCTTCTTTGAGCACATGCACCGCCTGCAGAACAACATGAACAGCTAGTTTTATTTTCATGAAAACAACAAGACAATCAGTTGATGCTTCAGTCTGCTAAGCATAGCTCACCTAGCCCAAGACAGCTCTGGGGGGCTGAGCTCCTGTCATGGTTTAAACAAAGTCAGCCATAAATCACACAGCTCGTTCACTCCCTCCCCCCCTTCTTGCCCTCCCCCTACACCCAGAGGGACAGAGAAGAGAATCAAAAAGAATGCAACTCCCACAGGTTGAAATAAAAACATTTCAGTAACTAAGATATAACATAAACCACTACTGCTACCACCAATAATAATAATGATAAAAAAAATAACAAGAGAAAAGAACGCAACACCTCAAAACCAGCCGACCAATAACTGCCCACACTCCCCCCAGCCGAGCACTGACCGATACCTCAACCAACCCTGCAGTCCCCCAGCTCTTCCGGGTAACTCTCCCTTACATCCTGGGCATGACATGCTATGGTATGGAATACCTCTTTGGCTAGCTTAAGTCAGGTGTCCTGTCTCCGCTTCCTCCCGGCCTCCCCTCGTCCCCAGCAGAGCATGAGACTCACAAAGTCCTTGGCCAGAATAAACACTACTTAGCAACAATTAAAAACAATGCGTGTTATCAGCTCTATTCCCAGGCTGGAAGTCAAAACACAGAGCTTGCACCAGTTATTACGAAGGAGAAAAACAGCTACTGGTAAACCCAGGACAGTATCCACCCCTTAATTCCATGCCATTAACATCATGCTCAGATCACACATTTACAATATACCATCTCTCTTACATATATATATATACACACACACATTCACATACACACACAGACAAAGAAATCATTTCTTAGTGCATGGAACAATCCCTATAATGCTGTCAAGTCCATTCGGTCCATGATGTCAGGTTCCATCCCTTGTAACAGTCATCCAGGGCAGGAAAGGCTGTGTGCAGTGTTGGATCGTTGCCTGCTGATGCTGATTGTTACTTCACTGCAGAACTTGTCTGGTTCTATCAAAATTCATTCTCTGTTGGGATGACGGTTGGAAGGAAGTCAGGGCCAATTGCTGATGACTTGAAGACATATAGTTGATGGGCTATAAAAGTATTACACAGCAGGCAACAGCATACAACTAAAGTTCATTGGCTGTTTTCACCTAAAATCAAATCTCCATGAAGTATACATCGGACTTCCCCATCTTCCCACATTACCCACCAAGTATACCCAGGTCCCTGAGCAAAAGCAATCCCACGAGTGGGTTTGCCTTTACCTGAAGCAGGAATAACACAAACTGTCTTCCGCAGCAAATTCTTCATGTGCATCACAGGAACTTTCTCCCCTTCTACAAAATATAAAAGTTCTGACTGGGCTGGGCCAGCTCGGTTGGCAGATCGTCTGGTGTTGACCAACCAGGTGTCCTTTGGTAAGTGTGTATCCCAATGCTTGAAAGTTCCCCCACCCATTGCTCTTAGTGTGGTTCTTAACAGCCCATTGTAGTGTTCAGTCTTCCCAGAGGCTTATGCATGGTAGGGGATATGATATACCCACTCAATGCCATGCTCTTTGGCCCAAGTGTCTATAAGGATATTACGGAAACGAGTCCCATTATCTGACTCAAATCTCTCTGGGGTGCTTTGTCGCCACAAAATTTGTTTCTCAAGGCCCAGGATAGCTTTTGGGGCGGTGGCATGGGGCACAGCATATGTTTCCAGCCATCCGGTGGTTGCTTCCACCATAGTAAGCACATGGCGCTTACCTTGGCGGTTTGGTGGGAGTGTGATATAGTCAATCTGCCAGGCCTCCCCATATTTGTACTTCAGCCATAGTCCTCCATACCAAAGAGGCTTTAACCATTTGGCTTGTTTAATTGCAGCACATGTTTCACACTCATGAATAACCTGGGCAATAGTTTCCATTCTTAAAGTCCATCCCTCGGTAACAGGCCCATCTATATGTTGCATCTCTGCCCTGATGGCCTGAAGTGTCATGGGCCCACCGGGCCAAAAATAATTCACCTTTATGTTGCCAGTCTAAGTCCATCTGAGCCACTTCAATCTTAGCAGCTTTATCCACTTGTTGGTTGTTCTGGTGTTCCTCAGTGGCCCGACTGTTGTGTACATGGGCATCTACATGGCGTACCTTCACCACCAGTTTCGGCACACAGGCAGCGATATCTTGCCACAGTGCAGCAGCCCAGATGGGTTTACCTCTGCGTTGCCAGTTGCTTTGCTTCCATTGCTGCAACCACCCACACAGAACAATTGCCACCATCCATGAGTCAGTGTAGAGATAAAGAAGTGGCCACTTTTCTCGTTCAGCAACATCCAGGGCCATCTGGATGGCTTTCACCTCGGCAAACTGACTCGATTCGCCCTCTCCTTCAGCAGTTTCTGCAATATGTCATCGAGGACTCCATACGGCTGCCTTCCAACTCCAATGCTTTCCCACAATACGGCAGGACCCATCAGTAAACAAGGCACACTGCTTTTCATTTTCTGACAGTTTATTATATGGTGGGGCCTCTTCAATACGCATCACCTCCTCCTCTGGTGACATTCCAAAATCTTTGCCCTCTGGCCAGTCCATGATGACTTCTAGAATGCCTGGATCACTGAGATTTTCTATTCGAGCTCATTGTGTAATTAGCGCAGCCCATTTACTCCACGTAGCATCAGCTGCATGATGTGTAGAGGAAACCCTGCCTTTGAACACCCATCCCAGTACGGGAAACTGGGGTGCCAGGAGGAGCTGTGCTTCAGTGCCAATCACTTCTGAAGCAGCTCATACCCCTTCATAGGCTGCCAGTACCTCTCAGTTGGGGTACAGCTGGCCTCAGATCCTTTGTACCCTGAACTTGCTGAGGTGAGTAGCTCGAGAGAGGACGCCTTTAACACCAGAGGGGGGAGAGATCAGCGTCCAGGAGCCTCAACTCAGAGCAGCCAGAGCTACCGATGGAGCTTCAAGTCCTCGACAGGACCTGCCCAGAAGCCGGCAGCTCCGCGGACGCGAGTCGCTGACTCACAGGGGGCGGAGCCAGGAGCAGCGGCGGGAGATTCAAACCGGGCATCACCAACTGTTGCCGGTCAATTGCTGAGGTGAGTAGCTCGAGAGAGGACGCCTTTAACACCGGAGCAGGAGAGAGATGAGCGTCCAGGAGCCTCAACTCAGACCAGCCAGAGCTACCGAGGGAGCTTCAAGTCCTCGACAAGACCTGCCCAAGAGCCGGCAGCTCCGCGGACGTGAGCCGCTGACTCACAGGGGGCGGAGCCAGGAGCAGCAGCACCAACCCTGAGTGGTTAAAAACCTGCCCCAGGGAGCACGAGCAACCAGGAGCGCGGCGAACAGAGCAGACAAACGGAGAGGGACGAGGCAGTTAGCACGGCAGTTCGCACGGGCGAGCAAGCGGGATGGTGAGCACCCGTCGTAAGGCCAGGGCCCGTTCTGGGAGCTCTGCTCTGGCTTCCCCGGCGGTGGCCAGCATAGGCACCCAGACAAAGCAGATGACAGGAGAGGCTGCAGTGCAGAGCTCAGAGTGTAGACGGTGCCTGAACTGGTCTTGTGAGGGAAAGGTGCACGATGGGCAGGGCTGCACTCAGTGCTCCCTGGTTGAGGTCCTCCTGCAGCAGGTGGCTGAGCTGCGGAATGCTATTAGCAGGCTTCAAGATGTCAGGGTAGCTGAGAGGAAGCAGAGCTGCTTGCTCCAGCCCCATACTGTGCAGGGGCCTCAAGCTTCCCCTCCAGCTCATGAAGGAAAGAAGGAGGCCACCAACCCGGGAAGTAGGGAATTAGTGACAAAGAAAAATAACAAAAGAAGGAGGAAAAGGACAATTAAAGGCAAGGGGCTTCCCCCTAAACCTGTTGTCCCCACGCAGAACCGCTTTGCTGTCCTGCAGGAGACTAACGAGGAAATGCACTTGCACCACAAACAGCCGGATTATGCACGGGTAAAGATCTCTACTGGCGCTACAAAGAAAAAGCGGCGAGTCATATTAATAGGGGACTCTACTTTGAAAGGGACAGAAGCACTCATCTGTCGGCCTGACCCCATCTCGAGGGAGGTGTGCTGCCTACCAGGGGCACGGATCAGGGATGTTACAGAGAGGCTGCCTACTCTAGTAAGTTCCACGGACTATTACCCGCTCCTGGTGATCTATGTGGGTGCTAGGGATATAGGTAGTAGTAGACTGGGGACCATAAAGAAAGACTACAGAGCCCTGGGAGAGGTTGTTAGGGGCACCGGTGCTCAGATAGTCTTTTCGTCAATTCTCCAGGGGACAGGGGAGGACCAAGAAAAAACTAGGAGGATTGGACAGGTTAATAAATGGTTAAAAGGGTGGTGTTATAGTCAGGGGTTTGGGTGTCTTGAACATAGGACTGAAGTTAGTAGGCTAGGTCTATTGGGGGCTGGTGGAGCTGCTCTGGTAAAGAAGGGGAAGAACAGTTTTGGTAGGAGGCTTGCCAGACTGGTCAAGGAGGCTTTAAACTATGTGTTGGGGGATGGGGGCATCATTCCATCCCAACACACCCAGTCAGTTGCCAACACCTATAATAAAAGCTCGGAACAATGTAGATATATTCCAGCTGCTCCAGCCAACGAGCCGTCTTCAATTGGAGCTCGTCTCAGATGCCTCTATACAAACGCCCCTAGCATGGGGAACAAACAAGAGGAATTGGAGATGTGTGCACATCTACGGGGGTATGAGATAACAGGCATAACAGAAACATGGTGGGATGGCGCCTATGACTGGAGTGTTGGAATGGAAGGTTACAGGCTCTTTAGAAAAGACAGGCCCGGCAGGAGGGGAGGAGGAGTTGCCCTTTATGTTAGGGATAGGCTGGAGAGTATGGAACTCTGTCTGGGGGCAGGTGATCAGTTTACAGAGAGTTTGTGGGTCAGTGTTAAAGGGAAAACAGCCTTGGGAGACATTACTGTTGGAATCTCTTACAGGCCCCCTGATCAAGGAGAACCCGTGGATGAAGCACTCTACAGACAGATAGGAAAAGCCTCACGCTCGCAGGCCCTTGTTCTCATGGAGGACTTCAACCACCCTGACATCTGTTGGAACGATGGCACTGCACGGCAGAATTTATGGTGGAATTTGAGAACCCCAGGACAGTGAGAAGAGCGTGTAGCAAGCTCACTGCCCTGGACTTCAAAAGAGCAGACTTTGGCCTCTTCAGGAGCCTGCTTAGTAAGGTTCCATGGGATATAGCCCTGGAGGGCAGAGGGGCCCAAGACTGTTGGTTGATATTCAAGGATCACCTGCTACAAGCTCAGGAGTGCTGCATCCCAACTAGAGGGAAGTGCGGCAGAAGGGCCAGGAGACCTCCTTGGATGGATAAGGAGCTGCTGAGGAAAATTCAAAGGAAAAAAGAGGCTTATAAGAAATGGAAGCAAGGACAGGCGGCCTGGGTAGAGTACAGGGATGTTGTCCAGGAAGCTAGGGACCAGGTTAGGAAGGCTAAGGCCCATTTAGAATTAAACCTAGCCGGGGATGTTAAGGATAACAGGAAGGGATTCTACAAGTACGTAGCAAACAAAAAACCATACTAGGGACAAAATAGGCCCCCTGAGGAAGCTTTCGGGAGAACTGGCTACCCTGGATTTGGAGAAGGCTGAGGTTCTGAATGACTTCTTTGCCTCGGTCTTCACTGGCAAAGGCTCTGACTGCACCACCCAGTTCCTAGAAGGTAGATGCAGGGACTGTGAGAATGAAGACCTTGGGCCCACTGTGGGAGAGGATCTGGTTCAAGACCATCTTCAAAATCTGAATGCACACAAGTCCATGGGACGTGATGGAATCCATCCGCGGGTCCTGAAGGAGCTGGCGAATGAAGATGCTAAGCCACTGGCCATCATATTTGAAAAATCATGGCAGTCAGGTGAAGTTCCCGACGACTGGAAAAAGGGAAATATAACCCCCATTTTCAAGAAGGGGAAAATGGAAGACCCGGGGAATTACAGACCAGTCAGTCTCACCTCTGTGCCTGGTAAAATCTTGGAGCACATTCTCCTGGAAGGCATGCTAAGGCACATGAAAAACAACAAGGTGCTTGGTGACAGCCAGCATGGCTTCACTAAGGGGAAATCCTGCCTGACCAATTTGGTGGCCTTCTATGATGGGGCTACAGAATTGATGGATAAGGGTAAAGCAGTTGATTTCATCTACCTGGACTTGTGCAAAGCTTTTGACACTGTCCCACATGACATCCTTCTCTCTAAATTGGAAAAATATCAATTTGATAGATGGACTACTTGGTAGATAAAGAACTGGCTGGATGGCTGCACACAAAGAGTTGTGGTCAATGGCTCGATGTTCTGCTGGAGACCAGTAACGAGTGGTGTCCCTCAGGGATCGGTGTTGGGACCGGTCTTGTTTAACATCTTCATGGCTGACATGGACAGTGGGATTGCGTGCGCCCTCAGCAAGTTTGCCGATGACACCAAGCTGTGTGGTCTGGTTGATATGCTGGAGGGAAGGGATGCCATCCAGAGGGACCTTGATACACTTGTAAGGTGGGCTGATGCCAACCTTATGGAGTTCAACCACAACAAGGCCCTACCTGCAACCCCTCCTTCAATGCCCTGGCTCAGGGGCGGGGCAAACCACCAGCTGGTATAAAAACAGTCTGACAAGGTACAGCTTTGTCTTTTTTGTCTGGGTTTGCTTTCTTGGGTCTTTTCTGGTATTTAATATTTTGGTTTTTTTTCTGGCTTATTTTTGCATTCATAATTCCCAGACTACACAGTTTCTTTTTTATGAAGTTAGTCTTAGAATTATATTTGGTTTCAGACCACATAGGGGTTTTCTGGTGCAGATTCTGAGGCTCAGACTCATGAAGGCTTACTTTCACACAGACTGGCTCAGTCTGGCATTGACTGGCTTACACATCCACATGAATCTCACACTGAGACTAATACAGACTTCTTGGTTCAGACTAATTCTCATATTTTGACTAAAAGAAGACATTCAGGTGTTTTAGCTAAGGTGAGCTATGCTTAGAACGCCCAAGTAGCAACTTATTTCAGGGTCTTGTCATTTTCATAAAACCACAATTATTCCTTCTTTTTAGTGTTTTCCAGGGGGTGTACACGTTAGAATAAAGGGATAGAAAACCTTTGAAGGCTAATGGATGAGTATTAAAGTCCCAGGAGAGGGAAATAGAACTTGCTGAGGAAAAGGTGCAGCTTCTATTTCTTTGTCACTGTGTGCATGTTTCCATTTCTTTTCTAGGTGTCGCAGGTAACTCGAGAGAGGTAAAGCTGCAAATTGAAAAGGGCTGTGAGAAGATAAGGAGTTTGTGTGTGTTGGGGGTCTTAATTGTTGAGAAGAATATGGCAAAGGGGTTCAGTATTTGTTTTTGGTGTTGTAGGGCCTGTCCTCTATCTTTAGAGTTGGATGAATGCTTGAGGTGAGTCAGGGAGGTAAGGAGAAGGATTGTAGGGTCAGTCAGTTTTTGCAAGCACTGTGGTCATTTGTCTCTGTTGTACTTGTAGGACTTGGAGAAAAGGAAAGGCTCAGTGTTGGACTCTACTATGGGATTGGAACAGGTGAGCATAATGTTGAGGAGCTTTGAAGGAGGAAGAGGACTGTTACAGAATAGGCCAGCATTGGTGGGTGGGGTGGGGGTGGTGATGATGATGGTCAGCACAGTATGTTCCTGTTTGCTTATTGCAGGTGATAAAGAGAAACTTGGCAGCTGTGGCAAGATCCCAGGACTCTAATGTGGGTGTTCTGACCATCAAGGCCAGCTTGAGACCCATGGAACTATGGAAGCTAAGGAGAGGGACTGCTGCTTGGGACTGGAGGGTGCGGGACAAGGTTAGGATGGTAGGAAGGGGTTTGAAATGTAGCATGAGGCTGAGGGAAAGGCAGGGAGCTACTTTGCAGCATTAGCTTACATGGGTAGGGCAGCTACAGCTTAATTGTGTTATGGAGTGAGGGTGTTACCCACAAGCTTTCCCTTAGTGCCCTGGGTCAGGGGTGGGCCAAACCACCAGCTGGGATAAAAGCACCCCGACAGTCTATAGCTGGGTCTTATTTTATCTGGCTCTGTTTCATTGGCTGCTCCATAGCTTTAATTTTCTGGCTTTCTTTCTGTGGCTTAGACTCACATTCAAGACTTGTAGACCATGCAGGCTCTCTCTCACACAGACTGGCTCAGGCACTCTCTGGTGCTGACTTCTCACACTTACTTAAGCTCAATCTGACACTGAGCAGCTCATGCATCCACACAAATTTCACGTTGATTCTAACACAGAATTCCTGGTTCAGACTACCTGGCTAAGACTCCCTGGCTCAAACTCGCCCTCAAACTCTAGCTGAAAAGTAACATTCAGATGACTCGGCCAAGGTGAGCCATGCTTGGAACACCAAAGTAGCAACTTATTTCAGGGTTGGCTGCAGCTTCTATTTTTCTCTCTCTGTGTGTCTGATACCATTTTGGTTTTAGGTGCCACACTTAGGTGAAGCTGCCAAATGAGGAGGGCTGTGAGAAGATGGAAAGGTTGTCTGTGTGAGTGGTGATTAAGAGTTGAGAATAACATGGTGTCATGGTTTAAACCCAACCACACAGCTTGCTCTCTCACTCCCCCCCTTCTTGCCCTCCCCCTGCTCCTGGAGGGATGGAGAGGAGAATCGGAAAGAATGTAACTCCCACAGGTTGAGATAAGAACAGTTTAGTAACTAAGGTATAACACAAATCACTACTGCTGCCACCAATAATAATAATGATAAAGGAAATAACAAGAGGAAAGAATACAACACCTCTACACCAGCTGACCGATAAGTCACCCCACTCCCCCCAGCTGAGCACCGACCCATACCTCATCCCTAGCCCTTCCGGGTAACTCCCCATTACATCCTGGGCATGATGTACTGTGATATGGAATACATCTTTGGCTAGTTTGGGTCAGGTGTTCTGTCTCTGCTTCCTCCTAGCTTCCCCTCCTCCCTGGCAGAGCATGAGGCTCAGAAAGTCCTTGGCCAGACCAAACATTTGAGCAGCAACTAAAAATATTGGTGTTATCAGCACTGTTCCCAGGCAAAAAATCAAAACCACAGCATTACACCAGCTACTAAGAAGGAGAAAAAACAACTGCTACCGCTGAACCCAGGACAGTATCCACCCCTTAATCCATACCATTCACGTCATGCTCAGATCCCACATTTTCAATATACCATCATTCTTATCTCAGTGCACTCTTAGTGCATGGACCAGTCTCTATAAAGCTGCTGAGTCTGTCTGGTCCATGATGGCAGTCTCCATTTCTTGTAACAGTCTCTCAGAGCAGGAGAGGCTGTGTGCAGTGTTCACACTCGTGAATAACCTGGGCAATAGTGTCCATTGCTAAGTCCACCCCTTGATCATGAGTCCATATCTGTGTTTCATTTCTGCCTTGATGGCCTGAAGTGCCATGGGCCCACCAGGCTTGAAATAATTCACCCTTCCCTTCAGCAGTCTCTGCAGCTTGTTGCTGAGGACTCCATAGAACTGCCTTTCATCTCCGATGCTTCCAAAGCACTGGAGGGGCCCAGTGGACCAACTGGGACCAGACACTCGCTCATGCTGTCCCACACACCATGCCACTCATGACTGTCCAGCCTTGGGGAAAATCTCCTGCTCCTCCTATATCATTGTCTAACTCTAGACAAGACCCAAACCCGACTCTGCTTAACTTTTGAGATCATACAAAATGGCCGTGGGTTGAACACACTCGGGGTGTGTGTGCCAACATGCTGATCCCCATCACAATCAGCAGGCAGGTCCCAAGGGTACCCAAAGGCCATTCAAAACCTTAAGAACTCTCAAATGATGCTGCTGTACTTGTCCCTGGGGCTGGTGTAGCTGCTGTGCTTGCCACCTCTCCCACCACCAGCTTCTCTTTTCCTGAGTGCATATCTTCCTCCTCTGCCTTGCTGGGAAATGCTGCGTGGACTCCTGCATCCTCCTGGGGCTCGGCGGGTGGCTTCTGTGGGATGCTCTCGGCCATCGCGGGGCTTGGCTCCTCTGCGGGGCTCAGGGGCCACCTTCCTCCCGGCCTCCAGCCCCGCTCCCACTGCCGCCTGGTCCCTGGGCCGCTTTCCCGGGCTGCTTTGGCCGCCACGGTTCCCGGAGCCGCTCCCACTCGGCTCCCTGCGGCCTCACGAAGACGGAGGCAAGGACAAGGGCCAGGACGGTGAAGAGCAGTGGGACGGCCAGGTACAAGTCCATGGCCATGTCCGTCCCACTCTGCTGCCAGAGCACGCCTGTATTACAAGTCTTTGCCATAAAGTACAGTGAAACAAGAACCTTAGCCCAAGCCCCACACTTGATAAACACTAACACAGCAAATACCGGCTCTAAGTAATGTACAGCATTCTGAAACTGTGAGATCAAGAGGAACAGCTTTGAGAGCCAATAAATCAGCATTGTGACGACTATTAATCCGATCATCTCTGTCGTTATCTCAACCCTTCGTGCCCCACGTTGGGCGCCAAAAAGAACTGTCGTGGTTTAAACCCAACCACAAAGCTCGTTCTCTCACTCCCCCCACTTCTTGCCCTCCCCCTGCTCCTGGAGGGACGGAGAGGAGAATTGAAAAGAATGCAACTCCCACGGGTTGAGATAAGAACAGTTTAGTAAATAAGGTATAACACCAATAATAATAATGATAAAGGAAATAACAAGAGGAAAGAATTCAACACCTCAACACCAGCCGACCAATAACTCGCCCCACTCCCCCCAACCGAGCACCGACCCATACCTCGTCCAACCCTGCAGTCCCTAGCCATTCCGGGTAACTCCCAGTTACATCCTGGGCATGACGTACTGTGGTATGGAATACCTCTTTGGCTAGTTTGGGTCAGGTGTCCTGTTTCTGCTTCCTCCCGGCCTCCCCTCCTCCCTGGCAGAGCATGAGGCTCAGAAAGTCCTTGGCCAGACCAAACATTTGAGCAGCAACTTAAAACATTGGTGTTATCAGCACTGTTCCCAGGCAAAAAATCAAAAACACAGCATTGCACCAGCCACTAAGAAGGAGAAAAAACAACTGCTATCGCTGAACCCAGGACATATGGCAAACGGTTCAGTACTTGTGTTTGTTATTGCACGTCCTGCCTTCTACCTCTGGAGTCAGATGAGTGTTTGAGGTGAGGCAGGAAGTTAACAATAGTGGTTGTGGGGGTCAGTCACTTTTTGCAAGCACCATGGTCATTTCTCCCTATTGTACTCCTAGGTCCTGGAGTGCAGGAGAAGCCCAGCATCGTATTCTGCAATAGATTTGGAGTAGGCGAGCATAATGTTAAGAAGGCAGAGTTACAGAAGAGGCTGGCATTGATAGTTGGGGTGGTGGAGATGATGGCCAGCGCAGCGTGTTCCCATTTATTTGTTTGTTTCTGGCAGATAATCAAGAGGAGCTTGGCAATAGCCGCAACATCGCTGGCATCTGCTGCGGGAGTTATGAGCAGTGAGGCTGCCTCGAGATGCATGGCACTATGCACGCTAAGTACAGGGACTCCTTTACGAGGCGGGGGGTTGAGGGACAATGTCAGAATGGCAGGAAGGGGTTTGAAATGTAGTGTTCCAATGTAGTATCTGAGCCAGAATGCCTGAGAACACACTTGGAGATGCCTGGAAGGGGAATGGTCAGCTATAGTGAAGGTAGTGCCTCAGAGTTAAATGCCCGGATGAAAAGGTGCCATTTCTGGGGCTTAAGTCTGGGGTGTTATGTCAGGGACAATAGGTGATGGTCCATGGTGAAACACACAAGGGTGGGAAAGTACTGTTTGTTCTCTTTGGCTCCTTCCTGCAGTGCCCTGCTTTGGCTGCTCCCCCAAAAGTCCAGCTTCGGTTCTTACCCAGAGAGTCCTGCTTTAGAACTCCCTTGAAAAGTCCTGACCCTTGAAGACCTTTCTACATATTGCTGACTACTTCTTCTGACATAGGCTGGCCCCCTGCGTCAGAATGAGTGTGCATTTTTGTGAGTTTAAAAGCCTGAGCCTCATACTATGTGACGGAGGCAGAAGCTCATCCCACCCAGGTGAATGTTGCCTGCCTGGCGATGCCCGCTAAGGTTGAGCCTGCCACCTCGCACTGCCATGATGATTCTCAGAGCTGGTTTGCTGATGGTCTTCACAGGGTCCTTGGGGTTGGTAAGATAAGCAACCATGAGAATTATCCTTCACTGTCTCCTTTACTGTCTCTATCATTTCCTTTATTAATAAACTAGTTAAGAGTTCTCTATTTGTCTCTTGTTATCCCTCACCTGGAACCCTTGAACTTTGGAACATGTGTAGTGGGATTTTATAATCACAGCGTAGTTCTCTGCTCTTGATGATCTGTGTGACTGGACAGAAGAGCTCTGGGAGTAAGCTTGTAATTAATGAGTCAGGGCCAGAGAGTCTGCTTGGGAGTGGGTGTGATAGTATATCTAGAGTTAGTGTCTGAGCCAGAGGGTGTGAGGGTCTGTGTTCAGAGTGTGTGAATGTCAGTCTGTGTATGCATGTCAACCTAAGTGTCAGTGTGAGTCTGGCCTGAGAGTTAGAAGCAGAATAAACATTTGCTTGGTATTGCGGTAAATAATGCCAGGTTGTTCTTGCAGATGGCGAGATGGTTAGCCATGTGTCAGAGGCTGATGTAGGAGGGTTGAGCAGAGTTGAAGGTACCAAGGGGGTGAACTTGTGTCAGAAGGAAGCTATGCTTTATTCTCCTGGCTGGCTTATGACTTGTATATTTTTAATTAGGTGGTGCACAACAAGGAGCTGAGATCTCTGACCCAGAGCTGACTTGAGCAAGGTGAGCTATGTTTAGCAGACTTAATCAGCAACTGATTGTCTTGTAATTTTCATGAAATTAGAAACATTTCTTCTTGTTGTGTTCTGTAGACAGTGCATGGGCTTGAAGAAGAGAACCGCAGATCTGCGAAGGCCAGTGGATGAGCAGTAAAGTGACGGGAGAGGGAGATGGGACTTGCAGAGGCATGGTTGCAGCTTTGAACTCTATCTCTGTGTTTCTACTTACTTGTTTTTCAGGTGCTGCAGCCAACTCAGGGGAGGTGAAGACGTAAATCGAGGAGGGCTGTGAGTACATAATTGGGTTGTGTGCATGGGTGGCTGCTCAGAGTTGAGAATATCATGGCAAAGGGGTTCAGTATTTGTGTTTGGTATTGCAGGTCCTACCTTTTACATCTGGAGTCAGATGAGTGTGTGACGTGAGGCAGGGAGGTAACAATAGGGGTTGTGGGTTGGTCACTTTTTGCAAGCACCATGGTAATTTGTCTCCATTGTACTCCTAGGTTTTGGAGGGCAGGAGAAAGCCCAGCATCAGACCCCTCAATCAATTTGGAGCATGTGAGCACAATGTTGAGGATCATTGGAGGAGACAGAGGGCTGTTATGGAATGGTAATGGTAATATATAAAATGTTGCAAAAGAATTTGCAAAAGGACAGAAAAAGGGGGGATTTGAAACAAGGAGGACAGAAAATCACAAAATGGAATATATAAACCTTTAGAATCAGTTTTAAGTAATGTTAAGTTTGATGGCTTTGTAACAGTAGCGATGGAAAATTACTAAAGTGCATGATACATAGAAAAAAAATAGAGTGCAGCTAGAGAACACACTGAGCATTCTTGTACAAGATAAATTGTTATAGTTGACAGAGTTTTAAGAAAAACAGTCTAGAAGAACAGGACACAGGGATAAGGAGTATCTGGGAATAGCAGGTGTCCAGGATGGGCTACAGTTAAACTAACTGATGAGTAGGAGGATAGGAGGATTATTATGTCTCCTGTGCTAACGAACCAATTAAACTGGTATGAGCATCTACTGCGCGTGCTCCAAAGGCTGCCAGAAGCGATGAAGATTGTTGGAAGAAGTAAACGACCCTCAGAGACCACCACCACAATTCTGTACGCATGCAGGGAACTTTCTGGAAAATGACGTAATGTATGTATGCCCAGGGACTATATAAGGACAGCTTGTGGAGCAACAGGGAGACACACGTTAGGAGGAGCTATCCCCCGTGTCTCCCGGCACCGCAATAAAGAATACCTGCTTGTCAGTTTGAAAACTTTGTTGGCAAGTTTGTTCCTGGAGTTTTCTCCGAATCAGGAACAGGCAGGCGTTGCTGTCTGGGGTGGGGGTAGTGATGACCAGCACAGTGTGTTCCCATTTGTTAGTTGTTGCAGATGATGAAGAGGAACTTGGCAACTGTGGCAATATCCCAGGACTTTGTGGGAGTTCTGAGCATCGAGCCTGGCTCAAGACCCATGCCACAATGAAAACTAAGTAGAGAGACTTCTGTTTGGGACCCGAGGGTGGCAGACAAGGTCAGGATGGCAGCAAGGGGTTTGAAATGTAGCACGGGGCCGAGGGGAAGGCAGTGGGGTATTTTGCAGCAGGATCTTACCTTTGGCAGGGCAGCTCCAGCTTGACAGTGTTATGGAGTGCGAGTGTCCCTGTTTTGTATCAGCACTTGCTCAGGTCTCCATGTTTTCATCTCTCCTTCAGCTGAAGGCGCTTAGTCCTCTTCTTGGGCTCCATCATTTGGATCCTGGCTGTTTGTGTCAGTCTCTTTAAGTGCCGGTCGGGAATTCCTTTTCCGGCTTTATGTGTGTAAAGCACGATAGGGCTTTTGTCTCAGAGTCA
Source organism: Lathamus discolor (assembly GCF_037157495.1). Classification (NCBI taxonomy): domain Eukaryota; kingdom Metazoa; phylum Chordata; class Aves; order Psittaciformes; family Psittacidae; genus Lathamus; species Lathamus discolor. The sequence goes on along the minus strand of NC_088908.1, from coordinate 38,694,045 downwards.
GTAGTCTTTTGGGGCTTTGCTCCAAATTGCCTTCGAAGCTCAGTTCTCTTGTCATCCCTGTTCATTGGATAGGACTTTGTCCCTGCATCTTCATGCTTGTAGGTCTTGAAGTCGGGCTTGTTGTGCGTCAGTCGTGTCAGTTTTGGCGGTCAGCATAGGAATCACTTGGTCATGTCAGACTTTGTGCCTTAGGAGCCCCGTTTCCTTGCTCTTGCAGGTCTTCAGGTTATCTGGGCAGATGTAGTGCTCCATCTGGGAGGTAGTCTTCCACTGGGGAGTTTTCTCTTTTTGGTGTCACAGAGTCTGTAGTGTTCTGTGTGGGTGTGTGTTTTCCTTGGAGCTCCTCAGCCCGTGGTCTGTATTTGGGGGCGGGTGGAATACCCATAGTGGGAGTCCATGCAAAACGTTTCACTGTGCCCTGACTGTAGGGGCAAGGGTTGTACTTTTCTTTGGGATGGGGCAGGATGCATGGGCAATCAATTCAGTTCAATGTTGTGGACACAATTGGAGGTGCCTAGGAAAAGAATGGTCAGTGGTAGTGAAGGTAGTGACTCAGAGTTAAATGCCAGGATGAAAAGGTGACATTGGTGGAGTTGATGTCTGGGATGTTGTGTCAGGGACAATAGGTAATGATCCGTGGTGAAACACACAAAGGTGGGAAAGTACTGTTTGTTCTCTCTGGCTCCTCACAGAGAGTTCTGCTTTGGTTCCTCCCCAGAAAGTACTGCTTTAGGACTCCCTTAAAAAGTCCCGATCCTTGGAGACCTTCCTAGACACTGTTGGCCACTTCTTGCCGTGTGGGCTGGCCCCCTGCGTTGCAGTGAGCATGCATTTTTGTGAGTATGAAAGCCTGAGCCTCATGCTATGTGAGAGAGGCAGAAGCTCATCCCACCCAGGTGAATGTTGCCTGCCTGGGGATGCCCGCTAAGGTTGAGCCTGCCACCTCGCACTGCCATGATGGTTCTCGGAGCTGGTTTGCTGATGGTCTTCACAGGGTCCTTGGGGTTGGTAAGATAAGCAACCATGAGAATTATCCTTCACTGTCTCTATAGTTTCCTATGTTAATAAACTAGTTGAGAGTTGTCTGTCTCTGGTTTTCTCTTACCAGGAGTTCTTGAACTCTGGAACCTATGTGGTGGATTTTTACAATCACACTGTAGCTCTCTACTCTTGATGGTCTGTGTGAATGGACAGAAGAGCTCTGGGAGTAAGCTTGTAATTAATGAGTCAGGGCCAGAGAGTCTGCTTGGGAGTGGGTGTGATAGTATATCTAGAGTTAGTGTCTGAGCCAGTGTCTGAGTGTCTCCAGGCTGCTTTCGTATCTCGGTTCTCTTGGCATCCCTTTTCATTGGTGAGGACATTGTCTGTTCATTTTCATGTTTGTAGGTCTTGAATTTGGGCTTTTTGCATGTCCATCATGTCAGTTTTTGTGGTTGTTTTGGGAAATGCGTGGTAGTGTCGGGCTTTGCTCTCAGGCTCCTGAGGATCCCCATTGTGTCACTCTTGCGGCTGTGCAGGTGATCTGGGCACACGTAGCGTTCCATCTGGGAGGTATTCTACCTCTGTAGATTTTTCTCTCTTTTCAGTGTCAGAGTCTGTATTGTTCTTTGTGTGTGGGCGTGTGTGTGTGTTTGCCTTGGAGTTGCTCTTCTCATGGTCTGTAGTTGGGCCAGGTGGAGTATCTATAGTGCAAATCTATGTGTGCTATGATTAGAGGTACAGCTTGTGCATTTTCTTCGGATGGAGGTTACAAGTTCTGGGCTCATCAATAGTCCTTAGAGATAAAAAGGTGCGTGGCTATTAACTGAGTTGTCCTTTAGCAACTCAGTGATAGTTTTGCAATTGTTTTTTCAGATATTTCTTATGAAGCAGTTGTCAACGTGGTGAAAGTAGCCTTAATCAAGGAGCTGTGGCAGAGATGCACAGCAATCGCTAGAGACTCATACAGACCCCATAGTGATCACGTAAGGATCGCATGATGGGCTGGGGTGGGGCGGTGTGGAGCCCAATGCCTCTCGCTGCTGCCATCATGTGTCCAGAGTTCGGTACTGCAGTCTGGGCTCCGTGCATGAACCGTGGTGCTCCCTTTGTGTTCGCTGCTGTCCCCGTAGGTGGCCGGTGTCACGTGGTGGCTGCTAGCTTCCGGTGAGCAATGGCCGCCGCAGCTCCACGTGGGGGGTGTGGGGGGGTGCGCGAGGTGCTCGTGACCGCAGCCTGGTGTTTCTTCGCCGGTTCCGGTCCTTTTGCGCGGCCTTTTGGGGTCTCATGCGCAGTGCCCGGGAGCAGCATGGCGGTGGGGCAGGGTCCGGGTCCGGGTCCCGGCAGCGGCGGCAGCAGGTATGATCCGAGCCCACTGGAGTTATTTGGGAGGTGACCGAGCCCGCCCGTCCGTCCGTCCGTCCGTCCCTCCCTTAGGCGGACGCAGAGGGACATCTCCTGGTCGCCCGGCGCGGGAAGCTTCACAGCGCCCGGTGCTCCGTACTGGAGGGAGTAAAGACGTGGGGGTGGGGGTGGTTTAGAAACTAGCCAAGGAATTCCCTGTTTATTTCCTCTTATCTAAACTTGCAGTTAGTTTGGAATTGCGACTGTTCATTGTAGCTTTAAGGTGCTGAAAGATCTGGAGACTGAAATTCTCTCTCCATGAAATAAGTGAGGTCAGCAGCAGCAGGGTTTATTGCCCTCCTTTTGTTCTGCAAATAGACCTTTGGGGGGCGAGGTTTGTGTTTCAGTGGGCGCTTCAGGGGTGAGGCGGGCCCTTGAGGGGTGAGGCAGGCGCCTGAGGGGCGAGGCGCATGCCTGAGGGGCGATGTGGGCGCTTGAGTTGGGCGCCTGAGGGGCCGTGCGGGTGCTTCGGTTGGGCGCCTGAGGAGCCGTGCGGGCGCTTCGGTTGGGCGCCTGAGGGGCAAGGAGTGCCCTTAAGGGGCGAGGCGGGCATATCAGGGGGGCGCTTGAGGGGCGAGTCAGGCGCTTGATAGGCGAGGCGCATGCCTGAGGGGCAAGGCGGGGTCTTCAGCTGAGTGCTTGAGTGATGAGGCGAGCAATACAGTTGTGCATTTGAGGGGCGAGGTGGGCATTTGAGGTCTGTGGTGGGCGCTTCAGTTGAGCACTTGAAGTGGCGTGGTGGGTGCTTCAGGTGGGCGCTTGCATGGCGAGGCAGACTCTTGAGGGACGAGGCGGGTCTTTGAGGGGCGAGGTTTGCGTTTCAGTGCGCCCTTGAGGGGCGAGGAGGGCCCTTGAGGGTTGAGGAGGGCGCCTCCTGTCATGGTTTAAACAAAGTCAGCCATAAATCACACAGCTCGTTCACTCCCTCCCCCCCTTCTTGCCCTCCCCCTACACCCAGAGGGACAGAGAAGAGAATCAAAAAGAATGCAACTCCCACAGGTTGAAATAAAAACATTTCAGTAACTAAGATATAACATAAACCACTACTGCTACCACCAATAATAATAATGATAAAAAAAATAACAAGAGAAAAGAACGCAACACCTCAAAACTAGCCGACCAATAACTGCCCACACTCCCCCCAGCCGAGCACTGACCGATACCTCAACCAACCCTGCAGTCCCCCAGCTCTTCCGGGTAACTCTCCCTTACATCCTGGGCATGACATGCTATGGTATGGAATACCTCTTTGGCTAGCTTAAGTCAGGTGTCCTGTCTCCGCTTCCTCCCGGCCTCCCCTCGTCCCCAGCAGAGCATGAGACTCACAAAGTCCTTGGCCAGAATAAACACTACTTAGCAACAATTAAAAACAATGCGTGTTATCAGCTCTATTCCCAGGCTGGAAGTCAAAACACAGAGCTTGCACCAGTTATTACGAAGGAGAAAAACAGCTACTGGTAAACCCAGGACAGTATCCACCCCTTAATTCCATGCCATTAACATCATGCTCAGATCACACATTTACAATATACCATCTCTCTTACATATATATATATACACACACACATTCACATACACACACAGACAAAGAAATCATTTCTTAGTGCATGGAACAATCCCTATAATGCTGTCAAGTCCATTCGGTCCATGATGTCAGGTTCCATCCCTTGTAACAGTCATCCAGGGCAGGAAAGGCTGTGTGCAGTGTTGGATCGTTGCCTGCTGATGCTGATTGTTACTTCACTGCAGAACTTGTCTGGTTCTATCAAAATTCATTCTCTGTTGGGATGACGGTTGGAAGGAAGTCAGGGCCAATTGCTGATGACTTGAAGACATATAGTTGATGGGCTATAAAAGTATTACACAGCAGGCAACAGCATACAACTAAAGTTCATTGGCTGTTTTCACCTAAAATCAAATCTCCATGAAGTATACATCGGACTTCCCCATCTTCCCACATTACCCACCAAGTATACCCAGGTCCCTGAGCAAAAGCAATCCCACGAGTGGGTTTGCCTTTACCTGAAGCAGGAATAACACAAACTGTCTTCCGCAGCAAATTCTTCATGTGCATCACAGGAACTTTCTCCCCTTCTACAAAATATAAAAGTTCTGACTGGGCTGGGCCAGCTCGGTTGGCAGATCGTCTGGTGTTGACCAACCAGGTGTCCTTTGGTAAGTGTGTATCCCAATGCTTGAAAGTTCCCCCACCCATTGCTCTTAGTGTGGTTCTTAACAGCCCATTGTAGTGTTCAGTCTTCCCAGAGGCTTATGCATGGTAGGGGATATGATATACCCACTCAATGCCATGCTCTTTGGCCCAAGTGTCTATAAGGATATTACGGAAACGAGTCCCATTATCTGACTCAAATCTCTCTGGGGTGCTTTGTCGCCACAAAATTTGTTTCTCAAGGCCCAGGATAGCTTTTGGGGCGGTGGCATGGGGCACAGCATATGTTTCCAGCCATCCGGTGGTTGCTTCCACCATAGTAAGCACATGGCGCTTACCTTGGCGGTTTGGTGGGAGTGTGATATAGTCAATCTGCCAGGCCTCCCCATATTTGTACTTCAGCCATAGTCCTCCATACCAAAGAGGCTTTAACCATTTGGCTTGTTTAATTGCAGCACATGTTTCACACTCATGAATAACCTGGGCAATAGTTTCCATTCTTAAAGTCCATCCCTCGGTAACAGGCCCATCTATATGTTGCATCTCTGCCCTGATGGCCTGAAGTGTCATGGGCCCACCGGGCCAAAAATAATTCACCTTTATGTTGCCAGTCTAAGTCCATCTGAGCCACTTCAATCTTAGCAGCTTTATCCACTTGTTGGTTGTTCTGGTGTTCCTCAGTGGCCCGACTGTTGTGTACATGGGCATCTACATGGCGTACCTTCACCACCAGTTTCGGCACACAGGCAGCGATATCTTGCCACAGTGCAGCAGCCCAGATGGGTTTACCTCTGCGTTGCCAGTTGCTTTGCTTCCATTGCTGCAACCACCCACACAGAACAATTGCCACCATCCATGAGTCAGTGTAGAGATAAAGAAGTGGCCACTTTTCTCGTTCAGCAACATCCAGGGCCATCTGGATGGCTTTCACCTCGGCAAACTGACTCGATTCGCCCTCTCCTTCAGCAGTTTCTGCAATATGTCATCGAGGACTCCATACGGCTGCCTTCCAACTCCAATGCTTTCCCACAATACGGCAGGACCCATCAGTAAACAAGGCACACTGCTTTTCATTTTCTGACAGTTTATTATATGGTGGGGCCTCTTCAATACGCATCACCTCCTCCTCTGGTGACATTCCAAAATCTTTGCCCTCTGGCCAGTCCATGATGACTTCTAGAATGCCTGGATCACTGAGATTTTCTATTCGAGCTCATTGTGTAATTAGCGCAGCCCATTTACTCCACGTAGCATCAGCTGCATGATGTGTAGAGGAAACCCTGCCTTTGAACACCCATCCCAGTACGGGAAACTGGGGTGCCAGGAGGAGCTGTGCTTCAGTGCCAATCACTTCTGAAGCAGCTCATACCCCTTCATAGGCTGCCAGTACCTCTCAGTTGGGGTACAGCTGGCCTCAGATCCTTTGTACCCTGAACTTGCTGAGGTGAGTAGCTCGAGAGAGGACGCCTTTAACACCAGAGGGGGGAGAGATCAGCGTCCAGGAGCCTCAACTCAGAGCAGCCAGAGCTACCGATGGAGCTTCAAGTCCTCGACAGGACCTGCCCAGAAGCCGGCAGCTCCGCGGACGCGAGCCGCTGACTCACAGGGGGCGGAGCCAGGAGCAGCGGCGGGAGATTCAAACCGGGCATCACCAACTGTTGCCGGTCAATTGCTGAGGTGAGTAGCTCGAGAGAGGACGCCTTTAACACCGGAGCAGGAGAGAGATGAGCGTCCAGGAGCCTCAACTCAGACCAGCCAGAGCTACCGAGGGAGCTTCAAGTCCTCGACAAGACCTGCCCAAGAGCCGGCAGCTCCGCGGACGTGAGCCGCTGACTCACAGGGGGCGGAGCCAGGAGCAGCAGCACCAACCCTGAGTGGTTAAAAACCTGCCCCAGGGAGCACGAGCAACCAGGAGCGCGGCGAACAGAGCAGACAAACGGAGAGGGACGAGGCAGTTAGCACGGCAGTTCGCACGGGCGAGCAAGCGGGATGGTGAGCACCCGTCGTAAGGCCAGGGCCCGTTCTGGGAGCTCTGCTCTGGCTTCCCCGGCGGTGGCCAGCATAGGCACCCAGACAAAGCAGATGACAGGGGAGGCTGCAGTGCAGAGCTCAGAGTGTAGACGGTGCCTGAACTGGTCTTGTGAGGGAAAGGTGCACGATGGGCAGGGCTGCACTCAGTGCTCCCTGGTTGAGGTCCTCCTGCAGCAGGTGGCTGAGCTGCGGAATGCTATTAGCAGGCTTCAAGATGTCAGGGTAGCTGAGAGGAAGCAGAGCTGCTTGCTCCAGCCCCATACTGTGCAGGGGCCTCAAGCTTCCCCTCCAGCTCATGAAGGAAAGAAGGAGGCCACCAACCCGGGAAGTAGGGAATTAGTGACAAAGAAAAATAACAAAAGAAGGAGGAAAAGGACAATTAAAGGCAAGGGGCTTCCCCCTAAACCTGTTGTCCCCACGCAGAACCGCTTTGCTGTCCTGCAGGAGACTAACGAGGAAATGCACTTGCACCACAAACAGCCGGATTATGCACGGGTAAAGATCTCTACTGGCGCTACAAAGAAAAAGCGGCGAGTCATATTAATAGGGGACTCTACTTTGAAAGGGACAGAAGCACTCATCTGTCGGCCTGACCCCATCTCGAGGGAGGTGTGCTGCCTACCAGGGGCACGGATCAGGGATGTTACAGAGAGGCTGCCTACTCTAGTAAGTTCCACGGACTATTACCCGCTCCTGGTGATCTATGTGGGTGCTAGGGATATAGGTAGTAGTAGACTGGGGACCATAAAGAAAGACTACAGAGCCCTGGGAGAGGTTGTTAGGGGCACCGGTGCTCAGATAGTCTTTTCGTCAATTCTCCAGGGGACAGGGGAGGACCAAGAAAAAGCTAGGAGGATTGGACAGGTTAATAAATGGTTAAAAGGGTGGTGTTATAGTCAGGGGTTTGGGTGTCTTGAACATAGGACTGAAGTTAGTAGGCTAGGTCTATTGGGGGCTGGTGGAGCTGCTCTGGTAAAGAAGGGGAAGAACAGTTTTGGTAGGAGGCTTGCCAGACTGGTCAAGGAGGCTTTAAACTATGTGTTGGGGGATGGGGGCATCATTCCATCCCAACACACCCAGTCAGTTGCCAACACCTATAATAAAAGCTCGGAACAATGTAGATATATTCCAGCTGCTCCAGCCAACGAGCCGTCTTCAATTGGAGCTCGTCTCAGATGCCTCTATACAAACGCCCCTAGCATGGGGAACAAACAAGAGGAATTGGAGATGTGTGCACATCTACGGGGGTATGAGATAACAGGCATAACAGAAACATGGTGGGATGGCGCCTATGACTGGAGTGTTGGAATGGAAGGTTACAGGCTCTTTAGAAAAGACAGGCCCGGCAGGAGGGGAGGAGGAGTTGCCCTTTATGTTAGGGATAGGCTGGAGAGTATGGAACTCTGTCTGGGGGCAGGTGATCAGTTTACAGAGAGTTTGTGGGTCAGTGTTAAAGGGAAAACAGCCTTGGGAGACATTACTGTTGGAATCTCTTACAGGCCCCCTGATCAAGGAGAACCCGTGGATGAAGCACTCTACAGACAGATAGGAAAAGCCTCACGCTCGCAGGCCCTTGTTCTCATGGAGGACTTCAACCACCCTGACATCTGTTGGAACGATGGCACTGCACGGCAGAATTTATGGTGGAATTTGAGAACCCCAGGACAGTGAGAAGAGCGTGTAGCAAGCTCACTGCCCTGGACTTCAAAAGAGCAGACTTTGGCCTCTTCAGGAGCCTGCTTAGTAAGGTTCCATGGGATATAGCCCTGGAGGGCAGAGGGGCCCAAGACTGTTGGTTGATATTCAAGGATCACCTGCTACAAGCTCAGGAGTGCTGCATCCCAACTAGAGGGAAGTGCGGCAGAAGGGCCAGGAGACCTCCTTGGATGGATAAGGAGCTGCTGAGGAAAATTCAAAGGAAAAAAGAGGCTTATAAGAAATGGAAGCAAGGACAGGCGGCCTGGGTAGAGTACAGGGATGTTGTCCAGGAAGCTAGGGACCAGGTTAGGAAGGCTAAGGCCCATTTAGAATTAAACCTAGCCGGGGATGTTAAGGATAACAGGAAGGGATTCTACAAGTACGTAGCAAACAAAAAACCATACTAGGGACAAAATAGGCCCCCTGAGGAAGCTTTCGTGAGAACTGGCTACCCTGGATTTGGAGAAGGCTGAGGTTCTGAATGACTTCTTTCCCTCGGTCTTCACTGGCAAAGGCTCTGACTGCACCACCCAGTTCCTAGAAGGTAGATGCAGGGACTGTGAGAATGAAGACCTTGGGCCCACTGTGGGAGAGGATCTGGTTCAAGACTATCTTCAAAATCTGAATGCACACAAGTCCATGGGACGTGATGGAATCCATCCGCGGGTCCTGAAGGAGCTGGCGAATGAAGATGCTAAGCCACTGGCCATCATATTTGAAAAATCATGGCAGTCAGGTGAAGTTCCCAACGACTGGAAAAAGGGAAATATAACCCCCATTTTCAAGAAGGGGAAAATGGAAGACCCGGGGAATTACAGACCAGTCAGTCTCACCTCTGTGCCTGGTAAAATCTTGGAGCACATTCTCCTGGAAGGCATGCTAAGGCACATGAAAAACAACAAGGTGCTTGGTGACAGCCAGCATGGCTTCACTAAGGGGAAATCCTGCCTGACCAATTAGGTGGTATTCTATGATGGGGCTACAGAACTGATGGACAAGGGTAAAGCAGTTGATGTCACCTACCTGGACTTGTGCAAAGCTTTTGACACTGTCCCGCACGATGTCCTTCTCTCTAAATTGGAGAGATATCAATTTGATGGATGGACCACTCGGTGGATAAAGAACTGGCTGGATGGCTGCACACAAAGAGTTGTGATCAATGGCTCAATGTCATTCTGGAGACCAGTAATGAGTGGTGTCCCTCAGGGATTGGTGTTAGGACTGGTCTTGTTTAACGTCCTCATCGCTGACATGGACAGTGGGATTGAGTGCGCCGTCAGCAAGTTTGCTGATGACACCAAGCTGTGTGGTCCGGTTGATACGCTGGAGGGAAGGGATGCCATCCAGAGGGACCTTGACACGCTTGCGAGGTGGGCTGATGCCAACCTTATGAAGTTCAACCAGGACATGTGCAAGGTCCTATACCTGGGTCGGAGCAATCCCAGGCACAGCTACAGACTGGGCAAAGAAGAGATTCAGAGCGGCCCTGCGGAGAAGGACTTGGGGGTGCTGGTTGATGAGAAAATGAACATGCGGGCCCTTCAGCTGGGCCTTGAGGGGTGAGGCAGTCGCTTGAGGGGTGGGACGGGTGCTTCAATTGGGCGCTTGAAGGGTGAGGCGGGCGCTTCAGGTGGGTGCTGGAGAGTCAAGAAGGGCGCTTAAGGTGCGAGGCGTGCGCATCAGGTGGGCGCTTGAGGGGCAAGGCAGGTGAATCATTTGGGTGCTTGAGGGGCGAGGCAAGTGCTTCAGTAGGGTGCTTAAGGGGCGAAGCGAGGGCTTCAGTTGGGTGCTTAAGTGGCGAGGCGGGTGCTTGAGGTGCAAGGCGGGCCCTTCAGTTGGGCTCTTGAGAGGCGAGGCGGGCGCTTGAGGGTTGAGGTGGGAGCTGGAGGCGGGCGTTTGATAGGCAAGGTGGCCGTTTGAAGGGCGAGGCGTGCGGTTCAGTTGGACGCTTGAGAGCCGAGGCAGGCTCTTGAGGGTTGAGGCAGGTGCTTGAGGGGCGAGGCGGGCGCTGAAATTTGGAGCTTGTGGGGCGAGACGGGCACTTCAGTTGTGTGCTTGAGGGGTGAGGTGGCTGCTTGAGGAGCGGTGCAGACCCTTGAGGGGTGAGGCGGACCCTTGAGGAGTGTGGCGAGCACTTCAGTTGGGCGCTTGAGGTGTGAGGTAGGTGCTTGAGGTGCAAGGCCAGCCCCTGAGAGGTGAGGTGGTCGCTTAAGTTGGGCGCTTGAGGGGCGAGGAGGGCCCTTACGGGGCATGACGGGCACTTGAGGGGCAAGGTGGGTGATTCAGTGGGGCGCTTGAGGGGCGAGGAGGGCGCATAAGTTGGGCACTTGAGTGGCGAAGTGGGCGCTTGAGCGGCGTGGTGGGCGCTTCAGTTGGGGGCTTGATGGGCAAGGCGGACACTTCAGTTTGGAGCTTGAGGGGCGAGGCGGGCACTTCAGTTGGGCGCTTGAGGGGCGAGGCGGGTGCTTCAGTTGGGAGATTGAGGGGTGAGACGGGTGCTTCAGTTGGGGGTTTGAGGGGCGAGGTGGTCGCTTCAGTTGGGAGATTTAGGAGCGAGGTGGGTGCTTCAGTTGGGCGCTTGAGGGGCGAGGCGGACACTTCAGTTTGGAGCTTGAGGGGCGAGGCGGGCACTTCAGTTGGGCGCTTGAGGGGCGAGGCGGGCTCTTCAGTTGGGAGATGGATGGGTGAGGCGGGTCCTTCAGTTGGGCGCTTGAGGGGTGAGGCGGGAGCTTCAGTTGGGAGATGGAGGGGCGAGGTGGGTGCTGCAGTTTGGCGCTTGAGGGGTGAGGCGGGCGCTTTGATTTGGCGCTTGAGGGGCAAGGTGGGAGCTGGAGGCGGGCGTTTGAGAGGCGAAGTGGGTGCTTGATGGGCGAGGCGGGCGCTTCATTTGGGGGCTTGAGCGGCGGGGTGGGTGCTTCATTTGGGCTTTTGAGGGGCGAGGCGGGCACTTCAGTTGGGCGCTTGAGGGGCGAGGCGGGCACTTCAGTTGGGGGTTTGAGGGGCGAGGTTGTCGCTTTAGTTGGGGACTTGAGGGGCGCGGCGGGAGCTTCAGTTGGGAGATTGAGGGGCGACGTGTGTGATTCAGTTTTGAGCTTGAGAGGCGAGGCGGGGGCTTGAGTGGTGAGGTGGGCACTTGAGGGGCGAGGCGGGCACTTCATTTGGTTGCCTTAGGGGCGAGGCGGGCTCTTCAATTGGGTGCCTGAGGTATGAGGCAGGCGCTTTAGTTGGGCACTTGAAGGGTGGGGCGGGAGGTTCGGATGGGCGCTTGAAGGCAAGGCGGGCAGTTGAGTGTCAGGGCAGGCTCTTGAGGGGCGAAGCGGGTGCCTGAGTGGTGAGACTGGCTCTTCAGTTGAGCACTTGAGGGGCGAGGTGGGTGCTTGTGGGGCGAAGTGGTAGTTGGAGGGGGGCATTTGAGAGGCAAGGTGGGCACTTGAAGGGCGAGTCGTGCGGTTCAATTGGGTCCTTGAGGGTCGAGGCAGGCGCTTGAGGGGCACGGCGGGCGCTGAAGTTTGGAGCTGGTGGGGCAAGGCGGGTGCTTCATTTGGGTGCTTGAGGGGCGAGGCGGCTGCTTGAGGGGCGGTGCAGACCCTTGAGGGGCGAGGAGGACCCTTGAGGAGTATGGGGAGCACTTCAGTTGGGCGCTTGAGGTGCGAGGCAGGTGCTTGAGGCGCAAGGCCAGCCCCTGAGAGGTGAGGTGGTCGCTTAAATTGGGCGCTTGAGGGGCGAGGAGGGCCCTTACGGGACGTGACAGGCGCTTGAGGGGCAAGGTGGGCGATTCAGTTGGGCGCTTGAGGGGCAAAGTGGGCGCTTGAGCGGCGAGGCGGGCGCTTCAGTTGGGGGCTTGAGCGGCGAGGCGGACGCTTCAGTTGGGCGCTTGAGGGGTGAGACGAGCGCTTCAGTTGGGGGTTTGAGGGGAGAGGTGGTCGCTTCTGTAGGGAGATTGAGGGGCGAGGCAGGCGCTTCAGTTGGGCGCTTGAGGGGCGAGGCGGGCGCTTCAGTTGGGCACTTGAGGGGCGAGGCAGGCGCTTTGATTGGGCGTTTGAGGGGCGAGGTGGGAGCTGGAGGCCGGCGTTTGAGAGGCGAGGCGGGAGCTTGAAGGGCGAGGTGGGCACTTCAGTTGGTTGCCTTAGGGGCGAGGCGGTCTCTTCAATTGGGCGCCTGAGGTACGAGGCAGGCGCTTTAGTTGGGAACTTGAGGGGCAAGGCGGGAGCCTCAGATGGGCGCTTGAAGGCAAGGCGGGCGGTTGAGTGTTGGGGCAGGCGCTTGAGGGGCGAGGCGGGAGTTTCAGTTGGTCGCTTGAGTGGCGAGGCAGGCCCTTGAGGGGCGAGGCTGGCACTTCAGTTGGGCACTTGAGGGGCGAGGCGGGTGCTTGAGTGGTGAGGTGGGCTCTTCAATTGGGCACTTGAGGGGCGAGGCGGGTGCTTGAGGGGCGGTGCAGACCTTTGAGGGGCGAGGTGGACCCTTGAGGAGTGTAGCAAGCACTTCAGTTGGGCACTTGAGGGGCGAGGCGGGCGCTTGAGGGGCGAGGCAGGCGCTGAAGTTTGGAGCTTGTGGGGCAAGGTGGGTGCTTCAGTTGGGTGCTTGAGGGGCGAGGTGGCTGCTTGAGGGGCGGTGCAGACCCTTGAGGGGTGAGGCGGACCCTTGAGGAGTGTGGCGAGCACTTCAGTTGGGCACTTGAGGGTCGAGGCAGGCGCTGAAGTTTGGAGCTTGTGGGGCAAGGTGGGTGCTTCAGTTGGGTGCTTGAGGGGCGAGGTGGCTGCTTGAGGGGTGGTGCAGACCCTTGAGGGGCGAGGCGGACCCTTGAGGAGCATGGCGAGCACTTCAGTCGGGCGCTTGAGGTGCGAGGCAGGTGCTTGAGGCACAAGGCTAGCACCTGAGAGGTGAGGTGGTCGCTTAAGTTGGGCGCTTGAGGGGCGAGGAGGGCCCTTAGGGGGTGTGACAGGCGCTTGAGGGGCGAGGAGGGCGCATAAGTTGGGCGCTTGAGGGGCGAAGTTGGCGCTTGAGCGGCGAGGCGGGCGCTTCAGTTGGGGCTTGAGTGGCGAGGCGGACGCTTCAGTTGGGCGCTTGACGGGCGAAGTGGGCACTTCAATTGGGCGCTTGAGGGGCGAGGTGGGTGCTTGAGGAGCGAGGTGGGAGTTGGAGGGGGGCGCTTGAGAGGCGAGGCGGGCACTTGAAGGGTGAGGCGGGCGGTTCAGTTGGGTCCTTGAGGGTCGAGGCGGGTCCTTGAGGGTCGAGGCAGGTGCTTGAGGGGCAAGGCAGGCGCTGAAGTTTGGAGCTTGTGGGGCGAGGTGGGTGCTTCAGATATGTGCTTGAGGGGCAAGGCGGCTGCTTGAGGGGCGTTGCAGACCCTTGAGGGGTGAGGCGGACCCTTGAGGAGTGTGGCGAGCACTTCAGTTGGGCGCTTGAGGTGCGAGGCAGGTGCTTGAGGCGCAAGGCCAGCCCCTGAGAGGCGAGGTGGTCACTTAAGTTGGGCGCTTGAGGGGCAAGGCGGGCACTTCAGTTGGACACTTGAGGGGCGAGGCGGGTGCTTCAGTTAGGAGTTTGAGGGGCGGGGCGGGTGCTGCAGTTTTGCGCTTGAAGGGTGAGGTGGGCACTTCAGTTAGGAGACTGAGGGGCGAGGCGGGCGCTTGAGGGGTGAGGCGGGCGCTTCAGTTGGGAGATTGAGGGGCGAGGCGGGCGCTTCAGTTGGGGTCTTGAGGGGCGAGGCGGGGTCTTGAGGGGTGACGTGGGCACTTCAGTTGGGTGCTTGATGGGTGAGGCGGGCACTTCAGTTGGGATATTGAGGGGTGAGGCGGGCACTTCAGTTGGGCGCTTGATGGGTGAGGCGGGCACTTCAGTTGGGATATTGAGGGGTGAGGCGGGCGCTTCAGTTAGGAGTTTGAGGGGCGGGTGCTGCAGTTTTGCGCTTGAAGGGTGAGGTGGGCACTTCAGTTAGGAGACTGAGGGGCGAGGCGGGCGCTTGAGGGGTGAGGCGGGCGCTTCAGTTGGGAGATTGAGGGGCGAGGCAGGCGCTTCAGTTGGGTCTTGAGGGGCGAGGCGGGGTCTTGAGGGGTGACGTGGGCATTTCAGTTGGGTGCTTGATGGGTGAGGCGGGCACTTCAGTTGGGATATTGAGGGGTGAGGCGGGCACTTCAGTTGGGTGCTTGATGGGTGAGGCGGGCACTTCAGTTGGGATATTGAGGGGTGAGGCGGGCGCTTCAGTTGGGCGTTTGAGGGGTGTGTCGGGCCCTTGAGGGACGACTCGTGTGCTTCAGTTGGGAATTTGAGAGGCGAGGCTGGCGCTTGAGGGGCGAGGCGGGCTCTTCAATTTTGTGCCTAAGGTATGAGGCAGCCGCTTCAGCTCGGCACTTGAGGGGCGAGGCGGGAGCTTCGGATGTGCACTTGAGTGTCGAGGCGGGTGCTTGAGTGTCAAGGCGAGCGCTTCAGTTTGGAGCTTGAGGGGCAAGGCGGGAGTTTCAGTTCGTCGCTTGAGAGGCGAGGCAGGTGCTTGAGGGGCGAGGCCGGCACTTCAATTGGGGGCTTGAGCGGCGAGGCAGGCCCTTCAGTTGGGCGCTTGAGGGATGAGGCAGGCACTTGAGGGGTGGTGCGTGCGCTTCAATTGGGCACTTGAGGGTTGAGGCGGGCACTTCAGTTGGGCAGTTGCGTGGTGAGGCAGGCGCTACAGTTGGTCTTCTCAGGTGCGAGGTGGGCACCTGAGGGGCGGGGCGGGTGCTTCAGTTGGGCCCTTGCAGGGCGAGGTGGGCTCTTGAGGCGAGAGGCGGGTCTTTGAAGGGCGAGGTGGTAGCTTTAGTTGGGCGTTTGAGTGTCGAGGCAGGCACTTGAGGGGCAAGGGAGGCGCTTGTGGGGTGAGGCGGGCGCTTCAGTGTGGAGCTTGAGGGGCGAGGCGGGCGCTTGAGGCACACGGCGGGCCCCTGAGGGCTCGGCAATTCAGGGGAGAGCTCGGCGCTTTTGGAGAGAGTTCGGCACTTCATCTCGGCGCTTCAGGGGAGAGATTGGAGCTTCAGCTTGGGCCTTCATCTCGGTGCTTCAGGGGAGAGATCGGTGCTTCAGCTCGGCGCTTCAGCTCAGCACCTCAGGGGAGAGCTCGGCGCTTCAGTTCAGCACTTCAGCTCGGCGCTTCAGGGGAGAGCTCGGCGCTTCAGTTGTGCACTTCAGCTCGGCGCTTCAGGGGAGAGCTCGGCGCTTCAGTTAGGAGATTTAGTTTGGCGCTTCAGTTTGGCGCTTCAGCTCGGCTCTTCAGTTTGGCGATTCAGCTCATTGTTTAGTTTGGAGCTTCAGCTCGGCCCTTCAGTTTGCTTCAGGGAAGAGGTTAGCACTTCGGGGTAGAGGTCGGCGCTTCCTATTTGCGCTTCAGGGAGAACTTGGTGCTTCAGGGGAGAGCTCGGTGCTTCAGGCAACGGGTCGGTGCTTTGTTTTGGCTCTTTAGTAGAGAGCACGGTGCTTAGGTTTAACGCTTAAGTGGAGAGCTCGGCGCTTCAGTTTAGCTCTCCGGGGAGAGGTCGGCGCTTCGGTGTAGAGCTCAGCGCTTCAGTTTAGAGCTTCCGTGGAGAGCTCAGCGCTTCAGTTTAGCGCTTCAGTGGAGAGCTCGGCACTTCAGATTGGCTCTTCAGTGCAGAGCTTGGCGCTTCAGTTTAGCGCTTCAGCTTGGAGACTCACTTTGGTGCTTCCGCTCGGTTCTTCAGCTTGGCGCTTTAGTTTGGCGCTTCAGCTCAGCGCTTCAGCTCGGCAATTTAGTTGGTTGCTTCAGGGGAGAGGTTGGCGCTTCAGCTCAGCGCTTCAGGGGAGAGCTCTGCATTTCAAGGGAGAGATTGGTGCTATAGCTCGGCGCTTCAGCTCAGCACTTCAGGGGAGAGCTCGGCACTTCAGCTCAGCGCTTGATAACGGCTCTTCAGGGGAGAGCTCGGTTCAAGAGCACGGTATGTCAGGGAAGAGCTCCACGCTTCAGGGAAGAGGTCGGTCCTTCAGTTTAGCGCTTCACGGGAGAGTTCAGTGCTTCAGCTCGGCGCTTCAGCTCAGCGCTTCAGCACGGCACTTCATAGGAGAACTTGGCACTTCAGCTCAGCGCTTCAGGAGAGAGCTCGGCGCTTCAGGGGAGAGGTCGAGCTTAAGCTGGGCGCTTCAACTCTGCACTTCAGGGGACAACTTGGTGCTTCAGCTCGGCGCTACATTTTGGCGCTTCAGCTCGGCGCTTCAACTCTGCACTTCAGTGGACAGCTCGATGCTTCAGGGGACAGCTCAAAGCTTCAGTTGGGTACTTCAGCTGGGCGCTTCAGGGGAGAAGTCGAGCTTCAGCTCGACGCTTCAACTCTGCGCTTCAGGGTACAAATCGGCACTTCAGCTCAGCGCTTCAGCTCGGCGCTTCAGGGCAGAGCTTGGCGCTTCAGCTCGGCGCTTCAGGGGAGAGCTCGGCGCTTCAAGGCAGAGCTCGGCGCTTCAGCTCGGTGCTTCATGGGAGAGCTCGGCGCTTCAGCTCGGCGCTTCAACTCTGCGCTTTAGCGGACAACCCGGCACTTCAGCTCGGTGCTTCAGGGGACAGCTCAGAGCTTCAGTTGGGTACTTCAGCCCGGAGCTTCAGGGGAGAGCTCGGCGCTTCAGCTTGGTGCTTCAGGGTAGAGGTTGAGCTTCAGCTGGGCGCTTCAACTATGCACTTCAGGGGACGAATCGGCACTTCAGCTCGGCGCTTCAGGGGAGGGCTCAGCGCTTCAGCTCGGCGCTTCAGGGCAGAGCTCGGTGCTTCAGCTCAGCGCTTCATGGCAGAGCTCGTTGCTTTAGCTCGGCACTTCAGGGGAGAGGTTGAGCTTCACCTCGGCGGTTCAGGGCAGAGCTCGGCACTTCATCTCGGTGCTTCAGGGGAGAGGTCGAGCTTCAGCTCGGTGCTTCAGGGGAGAGGTCGAGCTTCAGCTGGGCACTTCAACTCTGCGCTTCAGGGGACAAATTGGCGCTTCAGCTCGGCACTTCAGTTGGGCGCTTCAGCTTGGCGCTTCAGTTGGGCACTTCAGCTCGGTGCTTCAGGGCAGAGCTCAGCGCTTCAGCTTGGTGCTTCAGGGCAGAGCTTGGCGCTTCAGGTCGGCGCTTCAGGGGAGAGGTCGAGCTTCAGCTGGGCGCTTCAACTCTGCACTTCAGGGGACAAATCGGCGCTTCAGCTCGGCGCTTCAGTTGAGCGCTTCAGCTCGGTGCTTCAGGGGACAGCTCGGCGCTGCAGTTGGGCACTTCAGCTCGGCACTTCAGCTCGTTGCTTCAGGGGAGAGCTCAGTGCTTCAGCTTGGGCCTTCAGCTCGGCGCTTCAGGGGAGAGCTCGGCGCTTCAGTTGGGCACGTCAGCTCGGCGCTTCAGGGGAGAGCTCGACGCTTCAGTTAGGAGATTCAGTTTGGCGCTTCAGCTCAGCCCTTCTGTTTGGCGATTCAGCTCCTTGTTTAGTTTGGAGCTTCATCTCGGCCCTTCAGTTTGCTTCAGGGAAGAGGTTAGCGCTTCCTATTTGTGCTTCAGGGAGAAGTTGGCGCTTCAGGGGGGAGCTCGGTGCTTCAGGGGAGAGCTCGGTGCTTCAGCTCAGCACTTTAGGGGAGAGCTCGGTGCTTCAGCTCAGCACTTCAGGGGAGAACTTGGTGCTTCAGCTCGGTGCTTCAAGGGGAGATCTCAGCGCTTCAGCTCGGCACTTCAGGGGAGAGCTCGGCGCTTCAACTCTGCGCTTCAGGGGACAACTCGGCACTTCAGTACGACACTTGAGTTTAGAGTTTCAGTGGAGAGCTAGGTGCTTCAGTTTAGTGCTCCAGGTGAGAGGTTGGCTCTCCACGGGAGAGGTCGGCTCTTCAGTTTAGCACTTCAGTGGAGAACTCGGCGCTTCAGCTTAGTTCTTCAGTTTAGCGCTTTGGTGGAGACCTGGGAACTTCAGTTTAGTGCTTCTGTTTAGCGCTTCAGTGGAGAGCTCGGCGCTTCAGTTTGGCGGTTCGGTGGAGAGCTTGGAGCTTCAGTTTAGTGCTCCAGGAGAGAGGGACAGATTGGCGCTTCAGTTGGGCGCTTCAGGGGAGGGTTTGGGGCTTTAGTTCAGCCCTTCAGTGGAGTACTCGGACCTTCAGTTTGGCGCTTCAGCTTGGCGCCTTATAGGAGACATCGGTGCTTCAGCTAGGCACTTCAGGGGAGAGCTCAGCTCTTCAGCTCGGCACTTCAGATTGGCGCTTCAGGGTGGAGCTCAGCACTTTAGCTCGGCGCTTCAGGGGAGATCTCAGCGCTTCAGCTTGGCACTTCAGCTCGGAGCCTCAGCGCTTCAGTGGACAGTTTGGCGCTTCAGTTTGACGCTTCAGCTCGGCGCTTCAGCTTGGCACTTCAGCTCGGGGCCTCAGCTTAGCACTTCAGTGGAGAGTTTGGCGCTTCAGCTCGGCGCTTCGGCTCGGCGCTTCATCTTGGCACTTCAGTTTGGCGCTTCACTTTGGCTCTTAAGGGGAGAGCTCGCCTCTGTAATTTAGCGCTTCAGGGGAGAGCGTGGCGCTTAGGTTCAGCGCTTAAGCGGGGAGCTCGGTGCTTCCGTTTGGTGCTTTGGGGGAGAGCTTGGCGTTTCAGTTTAGAGCTTCAGAGGAGAGATCGGAGCTTTAGTTCGACGCTTCAGGGGAGAGCTCGGCCCTGCAATTCGGTGCTTCAGGAGAGAGCTCGGCTCTTCTGTTTGGCGCTTCAGGGGAGAGCTCGGCCTTTCTGTTTGGTGCTTCAGCTCGGTGCTTCAGTTTAGTGCTTCGGTGGAGAGCTCGGTGCTTGGGTTTAACGTTCCGGTGGAGAGCTCGGTGCTTGGGTTTAATGTTCCAGTGGAGAGCTCTGCGCTTCAGTTTTGCACTACGGAGGGAGGTTGGCGCTTTGGTGGAGAGCTCGGTGCTTCAGTTTAGTGCTCCAGGTGAGAGGTCGGCACTCCACGGGAGAGGTCGGTGCTTCAGTTGAGCACTTCGATGGAGAGCTCGGCGCTTCAGCTTAGCGCTTCAGTTTAGCGCTTCGTTGGAGACCTGGGAACTTCAGTTTTGTGCTTCAGTTTAGTGCTTTAGTGGAGAGCTCGGCACTTCAGTTTGGTGCTTCAGGGGAGAGGTCGAGCTTCAGCTTGGTGCTTCAACTTTGCACTTTAGGGGAGAGCTCGGCGCTTCAGCTCGACGCTTCAGTTGGGCGCTTCAGGGGAGAACTCGATGCTTCGGTTGGACGCTTCAGGGGACAGCTCGGCGCTTCAGCTTGGGCCTTCAGCTCGGCACTTCAGGGGAGAGATGGGTGCTTCAGCTCAGCACTTCAGGGGAGAGCTCGGCGCTTCAGTTTGGCTCTTCAGGGGAGAGCTCGCCTCTGTAATTTAGCGCTTCAAGGGACAGCTCGGCACTTAGGTTCAGCGCTTCAGCGTGGAGCTTGGCGCTTCCGTTTGGCGCTTCAGTTTGGTGCTATGGGGAGAGGTTGGCACTTCGGTGGAGAGCTCGGTGCTTCAGTTTAGGGCTTTGGTGGAGAGCTCAGTGCTTCAGCTTAGCGCTTCAGTGGAGACCTGGCAACTTCAATTTAGTGCTTCAGTTTAGTGCTTTAGTGGAGAGCTCAGCGCTTCAGGCGAGAGGTCGGTGCCTCATTTTGGTGTTTTGGTGTAGAGCTCGGCGCTTCAGTTTAGCTCGTCAGTGGAGAGCTCAGCGTTTCAGTTTGGCGTTTCAGTTTAGCGCTTCAGTGGAAAGCTCGGCGCTTCAGCTCGGCGCTTCAGTGGAGAACTCGGTGCTTCAGTGGAGAGCTCGGCGCTTCAGCTCGGCGCCTCACTTTGGTTCTTCACCTCATTTCTTCAGCTCGGCACTTCAATTTGGCGCTTCAGCTGATCTCTGCAGCTCAGCGCTTCAGGGGAGATGTCGGTGCTTCAGTTGGGCACTTCAGGGGAGAGCTCAGCGCTTCAGATTGGCGCTTTAGGAGAGAGCCCGGCGCTTCAGTTCGGTGCTTCAGGGGAGAGCTCGGCGCTTAAGTTTGGCGCTTAAGTTTGTCACTTAAGTTTGGCGCTTCAGCTCGGCGCTTCAATTAGGTGCTTCAGTTAGGAGCTTCAGGGAAGAGCCCGGCGCTTCAGTTTAGCCCTTCAGGGGAGAGCTTGGCTCATCGGTTTGGCGCTTCAGGGGAGAGCTCGGTGCTTAAGTTTGGCGCTTCAGGGGAGAGCTCGGCACTTAAGTTTGACACTTAAGTTTGGCGCTTCATCTCGGCACTTCAGTTTAGCGCTTCAGTGGAGAACTTGGAGCTTCAATGGAGAGCTCAGCGCTTCAGTTTGACACTTTGTTGGAGAGCTCGGTACTTGGGTTTAACGCTTCAGGGGAGACCTAGGTGCTTCAGTTTAGCACTACGGCGGGAGGTTGGCGCTTTGGTGGAGAGCTCGGTGCTTCAGTTTAGAGTTTTGGTGGGGAGCTCAGTGCTTCAGTTTAGGGCTCCAGGTGAGATGTCGGCGCTCCACGGGAGAGGTCGGCGCTTCAGTTTAGCGCTTCAGTGGAGAGCTCGGCCCTTCATTTCTGCGCTTCAGGGGAGAGCGTGGCGCTTCAGGGGAGAGCTCGGCGCTTCAGTTCGGCACTTCAGGAAAGAGTCCGGTGCTTCATTTTGGCCCTTCAGTGGAGAGCTCGGTGCTTCAGTTTGGCGCTTCAGTGGAGAGGTCAGCACTTCAGTTTGGTGCTTCAGGGGAGAGCTCGGCGCATCAGCTCGGCGCTTCAGTTTGGCGCTTCAGGGGAGTGCTCGGCACTCCACTTAAACGCTTCAAGGTAGATCTTGGTGCTTCCATTTGGCGCTTCAGGAGAGAGCTCGGCGCTTCAGCTTGGCCCTTCATGGGAGAGCTCTGCCCTTTAGTTTGGCACTTCAGGGGAGAGCTCGGCGTTTCATTTCTGCGCTTCAGGGGAGAGCGCAGCACTTCAGTTTAGCGCTTCAATGGAGAACTTGGAACAATGGAGTGTTCGGCGCTTCCATTTGGTACTTCACAGGAGAGCTCGGCGCTTCAGTTAGGCACTTAGCTTAGTCTATTCAGTTTGGCGTTTCAACGCTGCGCTTCAGCTGGGCACATCAGAGCGGCGCTTCAGCCCGGCGCTTCAGTTTGGCACTTCAGTTAGGCGCTTCAGTTAGGCGCTTCAGTTATGTGCTTCAGTTCGGCGCTTCAGGGGAGAGCTTGGCGCTTCCATTTGGTGCTTCAGGAGAGATCTCTGCACTTCAGTTAGGTGTTTCATGGGAGAACTAGTCGCTGCAGTTCGGCGCTTCAGGGGAGAGCTCGGCGCTTCCATTTGGCGCTTCAGGGGAGAGCTTGGCATTTCAGTTAGGTGCTTCAGTTAGTCTCTTCTGTTTGGCATTTCAAAGCTGCGCATCAGCCGGGCGCTTCAGCTCAGTGCTTCATGGTCGAGCTCGGCGCTTCAGCTTGGCGCTTCAGTTTGGTGCTTCAGTGGAGAACTCGGCGCTTCAGTTTAGCGCTTCAATGGAGAACTTGGTGCTTCAGTGGAGAGCTGGTCACCTCAGCTTATCACTTCAGTGGAGAATTCCGCTCTTCAGCTTTGCGCTTCAGGAGCGATGTTGGTGCTTCGGTGGGGAAGTCGGTGCTTCATTTCGGCACTTCAGGAGAGATCCTGGCTCTTCAGGAGAGAGCCTGGCACTTCAGTTTGGCACTTCAGGGGAGAGCTCGGCGCTTAAGCTTGGCACTTCACTTCAGTTCTTCGGTTTGGCGCTTCAGTTAGGCTCTTCAACTCGGCGATTCAGCTCGGCGCTTCAGGGGATAGCTCGCCACTTCAGCTCTGCACTTCAGGGGAGATCTCGGTGCTTCAGCTCGGCGCTTCAAGGGGAGAGCTCGGCGCTTCAGCTCAGAGCTGTAGGCGAGATCTCGGTGCTTCAGCTCGGCGCTTCCTGGGAGAGCTTGGCACTTCAGTTTTGTGGTTCATTTTAGACCTCGGCGCTTCACTTAAGCGCTCCGTGGGGAGGGCGGTGCTTCGTGGAGAGCCCGGGGCTTCAGTTTGGCGCTTCAGTTCAGCACTTCAGTGGAGAGGTCAGCTCTTCAGTTTAGCGCTTCTGTTTGGCACTTCAGGGGGGACCTCGGTGCTTCAGTTTGGCGCTTCAGGGGAGAGCTTGGCGCTTCAGCTCGGTGCTTCAGTTTGGCACTTCAGGGGAGTGCTCAGTGCTCCACTTAAACGCCTCAAGGGATATCTCGGCGCTTCCATTTGTCGCTTCAGGGGAGATCTCGGCGCTTCAGTTTGGCCCTTCAGGGGAGAGCTCGGCGCTTAAGTTTGGCGCTTAAGCTCGGCGCTTCAGTTAGGTGCTTCAGTTTGGCGCTTTAGGGGAGTGTTCGGCGCTTCCATTTGGTGCTTCAGGGGAGATTTCTGCGCTTCAGTTAGGCGCTTCAGGGGAGAGCTAGGCACATCAGCTCGGCGCTTCAACTCGGCGCTTCAGTTAGGCGCTTCAGTTTGGTGCTTCAGGGGAGTGCTCAGCGCTCCACTTCAACGCTTCAGGGGAGATATCGGCATTTCAGTTTGGACCTTCAGGGGGGAGCTTGGTGCTACAGTTTGGTGCTTCAGTTTGGCATTTCAAGTCTGACCTTCAGGTCGGCTCATCAGCTCGGCGCTTCAGGGAGTGCTCAGCGCTTCAGTTTGACACCTCAGGGTAGAGCTTGGCGCTCAAGTTTGGCGCTTCAGCCCGGTGCTTCCGTTATGCGCTTCAGTTCGGAGCTTCAGGGGAGAAATCGTCGCTTCCGTTTGGAGCTTCACGAGGGAGCTCGGCGTTTCCGTTCAGGGCTTCAGGGGAGAGCTCGGAACTTAATTTAGTGCTTCAGGACAGAGCCAGGTGCTTCAGTTTGGCGCTTCAGGGGAGAGATCGGTGCTAATTTTATTGCTTCAGCTCTGTGCTTCAGTTAGGCGGTTCAGTTAGGCAGTTCAGTTAGGTACTTCAGTTTGGCGCTTTAGGGGAGTGCTAGGCGCTTCAGAGGAGAGCTCGACGTTTCAGTTAGGAGCTTAGGTTAGTCTATCGATTTTGGTGTTTCAACACTGCACTTCAGCTCGGCGCTTAAGTTTGGCGCTTCAGGAGACAACTCGGTGCTTCAGCACGACGCTTCAGTGGAGAGATCGGCGCATTAGCTTATCGCTTCAGTGGATAACTCCGAGCTTCAGCTTGGCGCTTCAGGGGAGATGTTGGCTCTTCAGTTTAGCGCTTCAGTGGAGAACTCGGTGTTTCAATTTAGTTCCTGAGGTTAGAGTTCGGTGCTTAAGCTCGGCGCATCAGTTTGACACTTCAGCTTGGTGTTACAGCTTGGGCTTTAGCTCGGCTCTTCAGCTTGGAACTGCAGCTCAGAGCTTCAGGCAAGAGCTCGGCACTTCAGCTCGGCGCTTCAGCTCGGCACTTCAGGGGACACCTTGGCGCTTCAGCTCTGCGCTTCAGGGGAGAGCTCGGGGCTTCAGCTCGGCGCTTCCTGGGAGAGCTCGGCGCTTCCTGGGAGAGCTCAGCGCTTCAGCTCGGCGCTTCAGGGGAGAGCTCAGCGCTTCAGCTCGGCGCTTCAGGGGACATCTTGGTGCTTCAGCTCGGCGCTTCATGGGACATCTCGGTGCTTCAGCTCAGCGCTTCAGGGGACAGCTCGGCGATTCAGCTCGGCACTTCAGTGGAGATCTCTGCGCTTCAGCTTGGCGCTTCAGCTTGGCACTTCAGCTTGGCGCTTTAGGGGAGAGCTCGGCGCTTCAGGGGATAGGCCGGTGCTTCAGTTCGGCGCTTTAAGGGGAGAGCTCAGTGCTGAAGTTAGGCGCTTCAGTTTGGCCCTTCAGGGGAGAGCTTGGCGCTTCAGTTTGGTGCTTCAGGGGAGATATTGGCGCTTAAGTTTGGTGCTTCAGCTCAGCCCTTCAGTTTGGCCCTTTAATTAGGCGCTTCAGTTAGGTGCTTCATTTAGACGCTTCAGTTAGGTGCTACAGTTTGGTGCTTTAGGGGAGAACTTGGTGCTTCCGTTCGGCACTTCAGGAGGGAGCTCGGTGCTTCAGTTCGGCGCTTCATGGGAGAGCTTGTCGCTGCAGTTTGGCGCCTCGAGAGAGCCTGGCGCTTCAGTTCAGCGCTTCAGGGGAGAGCTCGGCACTTCAGTTAGGCACTTAGCTTTGTCTATTCAGTTTGGCGTTTCAACACTGCGCTTCAGCTGGGCGCATCAGAGCGGTGCTTCAGCCCTGCTCTTCAGTTTGACTCTACAGTTAGTCGCTTCAGTTAGGTGCTTCTGTTTGGCGCTTCATGGGAGTGCTCGGCGCTTCAATTCGGTGCTTCAAGAGAGAGCCCGGCGCTTCAGTTTGGTGCTTCATTTAGATGCTTCAGTTAGGTGCTACAGTTTGGTGCTTTAGGGGAGTGTACGGCGCTTCAGTTCGGCGCTTCAGGGGAGAGCTCGGCACTTCCATTTGGTGCTTCAGGGGAGATCTCTGCGCTTCAGTTAGGCATTTCATGGGAGAACTCATCGCTGTAGTTCGGCTCTTCAGGGGAGAGCTCGGTGCTTCCATTTGGTGCTTCAGGGGAGAGCTTGGCCTTTCAGTTAGGTGCTTCAGTTAGTATCTTCTGTTTTGCGTTTCAAAGCTGCGCATCAGCTGGGCGCTTCAGCTCGGTGCTTCATGGTCGAGCTTGGCGCTTCAGCTCAGCGCTTCAGGGGAGAGCTTGGTGCCTCAGCTCGGCACTTCAGCTTGGCGCTTCAGGGGAGAGCTCGGCACTTCAGCTCTGTGCTTCAGGGGAGAACTCGGCGCTTCAGTTTGGTGTTTCAGGGGAGAGCTCGGCGCTTCAGAGTGGTGCTTCAGGTTGGCGCTTCAGTTAGGTGCTTCAGTAAGGCGCTTCAGGGGAGAACTCGGCACTGCAGTTTGGTGCTTCAGGGGAGACCTCAGCTCTTCTGTTTGGAACTTCAGGGGAAGCTCTGTGCTTCAGTTAGGCGCTTCAGTTAGGCGCTTCAGTTACGCACTTCAGTTAGATGCTTCAGTTTGGTGTTTCAACTCTGCGCTTCAGCTCGGCGCATCAGCACGGTGCTTCAGCAGTTCAGTTTTGTTCTTCAGGGGAGAGCTTGGCGCTTCAGATTGGCCCTTCAGGGGAGAGGTCGGCGCTTCAGTTTGGTGCTTCAGGGGAGAGCTGGGCGCTCCACTTCAACGCTTCAGGGGAGATCTTTAGCGCTCCGGGGGGAGGGCGGTGCTTCGTGGAGAGCTCGGGGCTTCAGTTTGGCTCTTCAGTTCAGCACTACAGTGGAGAGGTCAGCTCTTCAGTTTAGCGCTTCTGTTTGGCGCTTCAGGGGAGAGCACGGGGCTTCATTTGGGCGCTTCAGTGAAGAGCTCGGTGCTTCTGTTTGGTGCTTCAGGGGAGAGCTCAGCGCTTCAGTTTGGTGTTTCAGAGGAGAGCTGGGCGCTTCAGTTCGGCGATTCAGGGGAGAGCTCGGTGCTTCAGTTTGTCTCTTCAGGAGAGTGCTCGTCGCTTAAGCTTTCCGTGTCACATCGGCTCTTCTAGTTTGGCGCTTCAGTTGAGTGCTTCAAATCGGAGATTCAATTCGGCGCTTCAGTTTGTCTCTTCACTGGAGAGCTCGGCTCTTTGATTTAGCGCTTCAGGGGAGAACTCGGCGCTTCAGTTTGGCGCTTCAGGGGAGAGGTCGGCGCTTCAGTTTGGCAATTCAGCTCAGCGCTACAGGGGAGAGCTCGGAGCTTCAAGGGGAGAGCTCGGCGCTTCAGCTCAGAGATTCAGGCAAGAGCTCAGCACTTCCTGGGAGAGCTAGACACTTCATTTTTGTGCTTCAGGGGAGAGCTCGGCGCTTCAGATTGGCCCTTCAGGGGAGAGC
Organism: Lathamus discolor; assembly: GCF_037157495.1. NCBI lineage: Eukaryota > Metazoa > Chordata > Aves > Psittaciformes > Psittacidae > Lathamus > Lathamus discolor. Next base: position 38,668,015 of record NC_088908.1, on the reverse strand, counting down.
TCGGCGCTTAAGCTTGGCACGTCACCTTGGCTCTTCTAGTTTGGCGTTTCAGTTGGGCTCTTCAACTCTGAGATTCAGTTTGGCGCTTCAGGTTGGCTCTTCACGGGAGAGCTTGGCTCTTTAATTTAGCATTTCAGGGGAGAACTCGGCGCTTCAGTTTAGCGCTTCAGTGGAGAACTCGGCGTTTCAGTTTAGCTCCTGAGGGGAGAGTTTGGTGCTTAAGCTCAGCGCCTCAGTTTGACACTTCAGCTTGGTGCTACAGCTTGGGGCTTCAGCTCGGCGCTTCAGCTCGGCGCTTCAGCTCCGCTCTTCAGGGGAGAGCTTGGCGCTTCAGCTCGGTGCTTCAGCTCCGCTCTTCAGGGGAAAGCTTGGCACTTCAGCTCAGAGCTTCAGGCAAGAGCTCAGCACTTCAGCTCGGCGCTTCAGTTGAGAGCTCGGGCTTCAGATCTGCGCTTCAGGGGAGAGCTCGGTGCTTCAGCTCGGCGCTTCAGGGGACAACTCGGCACTTCAGCTCGACGCTTCAGGGGATAGGTCAGCGATTCAGCTCGGCGCTTAAGGGGTGATCCCTTCCGCTTCAGCTTGGCGCTTCAGGTCGGCGCTCCAGGGGGTATCTCTGTGCTTCAGGGGAGAACTCGGCACTTCAGTTTTGCGCTTCAGTGGAGAGCTCGGCGCTTCAGTTCAACACTACAGGGGAGAGGTCGGCACTTCAGTTTGGCACTTCAGGAGAGAGCTCGGCGCTTCAGTTTGGCACTTCAGTTTGGCGCTTCACAGGAGAGGTTGGTGCTTCAGTTTGCCCCTTCAGGAGAGAGTTCGGCGCTTCAGTTTGGCTCATCAGCTCGGCTCTTCAGCTCGGAAGTTCAGCTCGGCCCTTCAGCTTGGCGCTTCATTTACCCGCTTCAGCTGGGCGCTTCCCTTTGACGCCTCAATATGCGTTTCAGGGGAGAGCTCGTCGCTTCAGGGGAGAGCTCAGCGCTTCAGGGGAGAGCTCAGAGCTTCAGGGGAGAGCTCGGGGCTTCATCTCGGTGCCTCAGGGCAGAGCTCGGCACCTCAGCTCGGTGCTTCAGTGGAGAGCTCGGCGCTTCAGTTCGGCTCTTCAGGGGAGAGGTCGGCGCTTCAGTTTCGCGCTTCAGGAGAGAGCTCGGCGCTTCAGTTAGGCACTTCAGTTAGGCGCTTCACAGGAGAGGTCGGTGCTTCAGTTTGGCCCTTCAGGAGAGAGTTCAGCGCTTCAATTTGGCGCTTCCGCTCGACGCTTCAGTTTGGCTCTTCAGCTCAGAAGTTCAGCTTGGCCCTTCAGTTTGGCACTTCATTTACCCGCTTCAGCTGGGCGCTTCCCTTTGACGCTTCAATATGCGTTTCAGAGGCGAGCTCGTCGCTTCAGGGGAGAGCTCAGCGCTTCAGGGGAGAGCTCGGGGCTTCAGCTTGGCGCCTCAGGGCAGAGCTCGGCGCCTCAGCTCGGCGCTTCAGTTGTGAGCTCGGCGCCTCAGCTCGGCGCTTCAGTTGAGAGCTCGGCGCTTCAGCTCGGTGCTTCAGGGGAGAGGTCGGTGCTTCAGTCGAGCGATTCATGGGAGAGATCGGCTCTTCAGATTGGTCCTTTAGGGGAGAGATCGGCGCTTCAGTTGGGTGCTTCAGGGGACAGCTCGGCACTTCATCTTGGCGCTTTAGGGGAGAGCTCGGCGTTTTAGGGGAGAGCTCGGCGCTTCAGCTCATCGCTTCAGTTTTGCGCTTCAGCTTGGCGCTTCAGGGGAGAAGTTGGTGCTTCAGTCGGGCGATTCATGGGAGAGATCGGCTCTTCAGCTCGGCGCTTCAGGGGAGAGCTCGGCGCTTCAGTTGGGCGCTTCAGGGGAGAGGTCGGGGCTTCAGGGGAGAGGTCGATGCTTTGGTTTGGCGTTTTGGTGGAGAGCTCGGTGCTTAGGTTTAAAGCTTCAGTTTAGAGCTCTGCGCTTCACTTTAGCGCTCCGTGGGGAGGGTGGCGCTTCGTGGAGAGCTCGGGGCTTCAGTTTGGTGCTTCAGTTCAGCACTTCAGTGGAGAGGTCAGCTCTTCATTTTAGCGCTTCTGTTTGGTGCTTTAGGGGTGAGCTCGGCGCTTCTGTTTGGCGCTTCAGTGGAGAGCTCGGCGCTTAGGTTTGGCGCTTCAGGGGAGAGCTCGGCGCTTCAGTTTGGTGTTTCAGAGGAGAGCTGGGCGCTTCAGTTCGGCGATTGAGGGGAGAGCTCGGTGCTTCAGTTTGGCCCTTCAGGGGAGAACTCGGCGTTTCAGTTTAGTGCTTCAGGGGAGAGCTTGGTGCTTCAGTTTGGCACTTCAGGGGAGAGCTCGGCGCATCAGCTCGGCGCTTGAACTCGGCACTTCAGTTAGGCGCTTCAGTTTGGTGCTTCAGGGTAGTGCTCGGCGCTCCACTTCAACGCTTCAGGGGAGATCTCGGCGCTTCAGTTTGGTGCTTCAGGGGAGAGCTTGGCGCTTCAGGGGTGAGCTCAGAGCTTCAGGAGAGAGCTCGGGGCTTCAGCTCGGTGCCTCAGGGCAGAGCTCGGCACCTCAGCTCGGCGCTTCAGGGGAGAGCTCGGCGCTTCAGTTGGGCGCTTCAGGGGAGAGGTCGGGGCTTCAGGGGAGAGGTCGGTGCTTTGGTTTGGTGTTTTGGTGGAGAGCTCGGTGCTTAGGTTTAAAGCTTCAGTTTAGAGCTCTGCGCTTCACTTTAGCGCTCCGTGGGGAGGGTGGCGCTTCGTGGAGAGCTCAGGGCTTCAGTTTGGTGCTTCAGTTCAGCACTTCAGTGGAGAGGTCAGCTCTTCATTTTAGCGCTTCAGTTTGGTGCTTCAGCTCGACGCTTCAGTTTGGCGCTTCAGCTTGGCGCTTCAGGTGAGACCTTGGCTCTTCAGCTCGGCATTTCAGGAGAGAGCTCTGCACCTCAGCTTGGTGCTTGACGGGAGAGCTCGGTGCTTCAAAGGGAGAGCTCGGTGCTTCAAGGGGAGAGCTCAGCGCTTCAGCTCGGCATTTCAGGGGAGAGCTCGGCGCTTCAGCTGTGTGCTTCAGGGGAGAGTTTGGTGCTTAAGATTGGCACTTCAGCTCGGCGCTTCAGTTTGGTGCTTCAGTTTGGCACTTCAGCTCAGCGCTTCACTTGGGCTCTTCAGCTCGGCACTTCAGTTTAGCGCTTCAGCACGGCGCTTCCGTTTGTTGCTTCAGGGGCAATGTCGGCGCTTCAGGAGGGAGCCTGGCGCTTCCATTTGGCACTACAGGGGAGAGCTCGGAGCTTCGGTTTGGCGCTTCAGGGGAGATCTTGGCCGTTCAGTTCTGTGCTTCAAGGAAGAGCTTGGTACTTCAGTTAGGCGCTTCAGGGGAGAGCCCGGTGCTTCAGTTAGGCGCTTCAGGGGAGAGCCCGGCGCTTTAGTTCAACGCTTCAGGGGAGAGCTCGGCGCTTCAGCTCGTCACTTCAGCTCGGGGCTTCAGCTTGGCTCTTCAGCTTGGCACTTCAGGAGAGAGGTCGGCACTTCAGTTGGGTGCATCAGGGGAGAGATAGGCTCTGCAGATTGGCCCTTCAGTGGAGAGCTCAGCGCTTCTGCTTGGCGCTTCAGGGGAGAGCTCGGCGCTTCAGTTCGGCGCTTCATGGGAGAACTTGGCGCTTCACTTGGGCACTTCAGCACGGCGCTTCCGTTTGTTGCTTCAGGGGAGATGTCGGTGCTTCAGAGGAGAGGTCGGCGCTTCAGGGGAGAGCTCGGAGCTTCAGTTTGGCGCTTCAGGGGAGATCTTGGCCGTTCAGTTCTGTGCTTCAAGGAAGAACTCGGTACTTCAGTTCGGCGCTTCGGGGGAGAGCTCGGTGCTTCAGTTCGGCGCTTCAGGGGAGAGCTCGGCGCCTCAGTTTGGCGCTTCAGCTCACCACCTCAGCTCGGCGCTTCAGCTTGGCTCTTCAGCTCGGCGCTTCAGGAGAGAGGTTGGCACTTCAGTTGGGCGTATCAGGGGAGAGATAGGCTCTGCAGATTGGCCCTTAAGTGGAGAGCTCCGCGCTTCAGTTGGGTGCTTCAGGGCAGAGGTCGGCTCTTCAGGGGAGAGGTCGGCACTTTGGTCTGTCGTTTTGGTGGAGAGCTCGGTGCTTAGGTTTAAGGCTTCAGTGGAGAGATCAGCGCTTCACTTTAGCGCTCCGGGGGAGGTCGGCGCTTCAGTGGAGAGCTCGGTGATTCAGTTTAGAGCTCCAAGGGAGAGGGCGGCGCTCCACGGGAGAGCTCGGCACTTCTGTTTGGCGCTTCAGGGGAGAGCTCAGCGCTTCAGTTTGGCGCTTCAGGGGAGAGCTTGGTGCTTCACTCGGGCACTTCAGCTCGGCGCTTCAGTTTGGCGCTTCAGCACGGCGCTTCCGTTTGTTGCTTCAGGGGAGATGTCGGCACTTCAGGGGAGAGCTGGGCGCTTCAGTTTGGCGCTTCAGGGGAGATCTTGGCCGTTCAGTTCTGTGCTTCAAGGAAGAGCTCGGTACTTCAGTTAGGCGCTTCGGGGGAGAGCTCGGCGCTTCAGTTCGGCGCTTCAGGGGAGAGCTTGGCGCCTCAGTTTGGCGCTTCAGCTCACCACGTCAGCTCGGCGCTTCAGCTCGGCTCTTCAGCTCGGCTCTTCAGCTCGGCGCTTCAGGGGAGAGCTCGGCGCCTCAGTTTGGCGCTTCAGCTCACCACGTCATCTCGGCGCTTCAGCTTGGCTCTTCAGCTCGTCTCTTCAGCTCGGCGCTTCAGGAGAGAGGTCGGCACTTCAGTTGGGCGCTTCAGGGGAGAAATCAGCTCTGTAGTTTGGCCCTTCATTGGAGAGCTCCGCGCTTCAGTTGGGCGCTTCAGGGAAGAGGTTGGCGCTTCAGGGGAGAGCTCGGAGCTTTGGTTTGTCGTTTTGGTGGAGAGCTCAGTGTTTAGGTTTAAGGCTTCAGTGGAGAGCTCAGCGCTTCACTTTAGCGCTCTGGGGGAGGTCGGCGCTTCGGTGGAGAGCTCGGTGATTCAGTTTAGTGCTCCAAGGGAGAGGTTGGAGCTTCAGGGGAGAGCTCGGCGCTTTGGTTTATCACTTCCGTGGAGAATTCGGCTCTTCCGCTTAGCGCTTTGGTGGAGATCTCGGCACTTCAGTTAAGTGCTACGGTGGAGAACTTGGCTCTTCAGTTTAGGTCTTCGGTGGAAAACTTGGTGCTTCAGTTTAGTGCTTCAGTGGGGAACTCGGCACTACAGTGGGGAACTTGATGTTTCAGTTTAGCGCTTCAGTGGAGAGCTCGTCACTGCAGTCAATTGACAGCTTCAGTGTTTTAATGGTAAATAAGTCTCTTAATGCAGAACATAGTGTTTCAACGGGGAATGTAGCGTTTCAATGGGGAGCGTAGTGTTGCAGTGCAGGCGTTAGCGTTGGAATGCACAGATTTTGTGTTTTAATGGAGAAATAAGTCTCTTAATGGATAGTGCAGTGTAACAATGGAGAACGCAGTGTTTCAATGTGGAACTTACCATTTCAATCCAGAATTTACCTTTTCAAGGGAGAACTTAGCAGTGCAAGGCCGAGCGCAGCGGTGCAAGGCCAAGCTTACGTTCAAATGCTGATACAAGGGGGGCACAAAATCACAAAATGGAATATATAAACCTTTAGAATTAGTTTTAAGTAACGTTAAGTTTGATGCCTTTGTAACAGTAGCAATGGAAAATTACTGAGGTACGTGATACATAGAAAAAAATAGAGAGCAGCTAGAGAACATTCTGAGAATTCTTGTACAAGATAAATTGCTATAGTTGACATAGTTTTAAGAAAAACAGTCTAGAAGAACAGGACACAGGGATAAGGAGTATCTGGGAAGGGCAGGTGTCCAGGATGGGCTACAGTTAAACTAACTGATAATTAGGAGGATTATTATGTCTCTGGTGCCAACGAACCAATTAAACTGGTATGAGCGTCTACTGCACGTGCGCCAAAGGCTGCCAGAAGTGATGAAGATTGTTGGAAGAAGTAAACGACCCTCAGAGACCACCACCACAATTCTGTACGCATGCGGGGAACTTTCTGGAAAATGATGTAATGTATGCATGCCTAGGGACTATATAAGGATGGCTTGTGAAGCAACACAGAGACACACGTTAAGAGGAGCTATCCCCTGTGTCTCCCGGCGACACAATAAAGAATACATGCTTGTCATCTTGAGAAGTTTGTTGGCAAGTTTTTTCCTGGAGTTTTATCCGAATCGATGCAGTACTTATTATTTCAATGAAGAACTTACCTTTTCAATGGAGAACTTACCTTTTCAATTGAGAACTTAGCGTTTCAATGGAGAACAGTGTTGCAAGGGAGAAGGCAGTGTTGCAAGGGAGAAGGCAGAATTGCAAGAGGCATCTTTAGTGTTTTAACGGAGAAATAAGTCTCTTAATGCAGAACGTAGCATTGCAATGGAGAATGTAGCATTGCAATGGAGAACGTAGCGTTGCAATGGAGAGTGTACCGTTCCAGTAGAGAACTCACTTTTTCAATGGAGAACGCAGAGTGCAATGGATAACGTAGCGTTTCAATGCAGTACTTTCTGTTACTATGCAGAACTTAACGTTTAACTGCAGAAGTTATCGTTTCAATGCAGAACTCATTCTTTCAATGGAGAACTTACCGTTCCAATGGAGAATGTAGCGTTTCAATGGAGAAGGAAGCGTTTCGATGAAGAAGGCAGCGTTGCCATGCTGAAGGCAGCATTTCAAGAGACAGCTTTAGTGTTTTAATGGAGAAATAAGTCTCTTAATGCAGAACTTAGAGTTTGGAGGCAGAACTTAGTGTTTCGAGGCACAGCGCAGTGTTTCGAGGGAGAAAGCAGTGTTGCAGTGCCGAACGCAGCATTGCAATAGATGGGTTTAGTTTTTTAATGGAGAAATAAGTTTCTTAATGCAGAACATAGCATTGCATTGAATAACGTTGCATTTCAGTGGAGAACATGTTGTTCCAATGGAGAACATGGTGTTCCAATGGAGAAGTGGGGTTCCAATGGAGAACGTTGCGTTTCAATGAAGAACATGGCGCTTCAATGGAGAACATGTTGTTCCAATGGAGAACGTGGCATTCCAGTAGAGAAGTGGGGTTCCAAGGGAGAGTGTACCTTTCCAATGGAGAACTTAGCGTTTCAATGGAGAACACAGTGTTGCAATGCTGAAAGCAGCGTTGCAATGCCGAACGCAGCGTTGCAACGCCGAACGCAGAGTTGAAACGGACAGCTTTAGTGTTTTAGTGGAGAAATAAGTCTCTTAATGCAGAACATAGTGTTGCAATGGAGAATGTAGTGTTTCAATGTAGAATGTAGTGTTTCAATGGAGAGCATACCATTCCCATGTAGAACTCACTGTTTCAATGTAGAATTCAGAGTGCAAAGGAGAACGCAGCGTTACAATAGAGAACGTAGTGTTTCAATGGAGAACTTACTGATTAAATGCAGTACTTATTGTTTCAATTCAGAACTTATCTTTTCAATCCAGAACTTATCTTTTCAAACTGGAACTTACCTTTTCAATGGAGAACTTACTGTTTCAATGGAGAACTTACTGTTTCAATGGAGAACTTACTGTTTCAATGGAGAACTTAGCGTTGCAAGGGAGAACTTAGCGTTGCAATGAACAGCATTAGTTTTTTAATGCAGAAATAAGTCTCTTAATGCAGAATGTAGCGTTTCTATGGGAAATATAGCGTTTCAATGGGGAACATAGCGTTTCAATGGCGAACATAGCGTTCCAATGGAGAACGTAGCGTTCCAATGGAGAGCATATGGTTCCAATGGAGACCATACCGTTCCAATGGAGACCATACCATTCCAATGGAGAGCATATGGTTCCAATGGAGAACTCACTATTTCAATGGAGAATGCAGAGTGCAATGGAGAAGGTAGCGTTTCAATGGAGAACATAGCGTTTCAATTGAGAATTTTTTGTTTTAATGCAGTACTTATCGTTTCAATCCAGAAATTACCTTTTCAATTGAGAACTTAATATTTCAGTGCAGAACTTACTGTTTCAATGGAGAACTTGGCCTTTCAATCCAGAACTTACCTTTTCAATGGTGATCTTACCGTTTCAATGGCAGTCTTAGAGTTTCAATGGAGAACTTATCGTTTCAATGGAGAACTTCCTGTTTCAATGCAAAGCATAGCGTTTTACTGCAGAACTTATTCTTTCAATGGAGAAGGCAGCGTTTCAAGGGAGAAGGCAGCGTTGCAATTCCGAAAGACTCGTTGCAATGCCGAATGCAGCGTTGCAACAGACAGCTTTAATGTTTTAATGGAGAAATAAGTCTCTTAATGGAGAACGTAGTGTTGCAATGGAGAACGTAGCATTGCAATGGAGAACGTAGCGTTGCAATGGAGAGCGTACTGTTCCAATGGAGAACTCACTGTTTCAATGGAGAACGCAGAGTATAATGGAGAACATAGCTTTGCAATGGAGAACATAGCGTTTCAATGGAGAACATAGCGTTTCAATGGAGAACATAGTGTTTCAATGGAGAACTTACTGTTTAAATGTGGTACTTATTATTTCAATGCAGAACTTATCGTTTCAATCCATAACTTACCTTTTCTATGGAGAACTTAATGTTTCAATGCAGAAATTTCTATTTCAAAGGAGGACTTTGCCTTTCAATCCAGAACTTACCTTTTCAATGGAGAACTTAGCGTTTCAAAAGAGATCTTAGCGTTTCAATGTAGAACTTTCTGATTCAATGCAAAACTTAGCATTTTAATGCAGAAGTTATTGTTTCAATGCAGAGCTTATTTTTTCAATGGAGAACATAGCGTTCCAATGGAGAACATAGTGTTCCAATGCAGAACTTAGTGTTGCAGTGGAGAAGGCAGTGTTGTAAAAGGGAAGGCAGCGTTGCAGTGCCGAACGCAGCGTTGCAGTGCCGAACGCAGCGTTGCAGTGCCGAACGCAGTGTTACAGTGCCGAACGCAGTGTTGCAGTGCCAAACGCAGCATTGCAATGCCAAACGCAGCATTGCATTGCAGAACACAGCTTTTCAATTGAGAACTTCACGTTTCAATGCAGAAGTTAGCGTTTCAATGGTGAACTTAGCGTTTCAATGGAGAACAGCTTTTCAATGCGGAACTTAGCGTTTCAATGTAAAATTTAGTGTTTCAATGGAGAACTTAGCATTACAATGGAGATCGTAGCCTTTCAATGGAGAACTTACCTTTTCAATGGAGTAGTTAATGTTTCAATGCAGACGTTTGAGTTTCCGTGCAGAATTTAGCTTTTCAGTGCAGTATGTAGCGTTTCAATGTAGAACGCAGTGTTTCAATGCAGAACGTAGTGTTTCAATGGAGAACGTAGGTTTTCATTGCCGAACGTATTGTTTCAATGGAGAACATAGCGTTTCAATGAAGAACATAGATTTTCAATGCAGAACGTAGCGTTTCAATGCAGAACGTAGCGTTTCAATGCAGAACTTCGTGTTTCAAAGGAAAAATAAGTTTCTTAATGCAGAACTCAGTGTTTCACTGGAGAACTTAGCGTTTCAGTTTAGAACTTCATCTTTCAATGGAGAACATAGTGTTTCAATGCAGGACTCTCCGTTTCAATTGAGAACTTAGTGTTCCAATATAGACTTTATTGTTTCAGTGCAGAACTTAGCGTTTCAATGCTGTACATAGCGTTTCAATGCTGTACATAGTGTTTCAATGCAGAATGCAGCGTTTCAAAGCAGAACATAGCGTATACAATGATGAACGTTGACTTTCAATCAAGAAATTAGTTTCTTGTAGCAGAAATGAGCGTTTCGATAGAGAACTTACCATTTTAACGGGGAATTTTCTGTTTCAATGCAGAAGTTGCCGTTTCAATGGAGAACTCAGCATTTCAATGCAGAACTTCATCTTTCAATGGAGATCTTCAGCGTTTCAAGGGAGAACTTGTTTTTCAATGCAGAACTTATCGTTTCAATGGCGAACTTAGTGTTTCAATGCACATGTTATTATTTCAATGGAGAACAGCGTTTCAGTGGAGAACTTCGCGTTTCAAAGGAGAAAATGGCTTTTCATTGGAGTACTTCATGTTTCAATGCAGAAGTTATTGTTTCAATGCAGACATTAGCATTTTAATTGTGAACTTAGCTTTTCAATGGAGAACTTAGCGTTTCAACGAAGAACGTAGCATTTCAATGGAGAACATAGTGTTTCGATGGATAGCTTAGCGTTTCAATGCAGAACTTAGCTTTTCAATGGAGAACTTAGCATTTCAATGAAGAACGTAGTTTTTCCATGCAGAACGTAGCGTTTCAATGCAGAACTTGCCGTTTCAATGGATTACTTAGTGTTTCAATGGAGACGTGTTTCCATTCAGAACTTAGCTTTTCAATGCACTATGTAGTGTTTCAATGTAGAACGCAGTGTTTCAATGTAGAACGCAGTGTTTCAATGCAGAACACCATGTTTCAATGCAGAACGTAGTGTTTCAATGGAGTACATAACGTTTCAGCGCAGAATGTAACCTTTCAATGGAGAACTTAGAGTTTCAATGCACAAGTAAACATTTCAATGAAGAACATAGTGTTTCAATGCAGAACGCAGCATTTCAATGCATAACGCGGCGTTTCAATGCAGAACATAACGTTTCAATGCAGAACGTAGTGTTTCAATGGAGAAATTAGTTTCTTAAAACAGAACTTAGTATTTCAAAGGAGAACTTACCATTTTAATGGGGAATTTTGTGTTTCAATGTGGAACTTACTGTTTCAATGGAGAACTTAGTGTTTCAATGCAGAACTTACTGATTTAATTGTGAACTTAGCATTTCAATGTAGAATATAGCATTTCAATGCAGAAATTAATCTCACAATGGAGAAATTCAGAATTTCATTGGAGAACTTTGCATTTCAATGTAGGACTTATCCTTTCAATGGAGAACTTAGTGTTTCAATGGAGAACATAGCGTTTCAGTGCTGAACCTACTGTTTCAACGCCGAACGTAGCATTTCTATGCCGAACATAGTGTTTCTATGCCGAACATAGCATTTCAATGCCGAACGTAGTGATTCAATGCTGAACGTAGTGTTTCATAGAATCATGGAATAGAATAGTTAGTCTTCACTATAGAATCATAGAATAGACTAGTCTTCACTGGCAAAGGCTCTGACTGCACCACCCAGTTCTTAGAAAGTAGATGCAGGGGCTGTGAGAATGAAGACCTTGGGCCCACTGTGGGAGAGGATCTGGTTCGAGACCATCTTAAAAATCTGCACAAGCACAAGTCCGTGGGACCTGATGGAATCCATCCGCGGGTCCTGAAGGAGCTGGCGAATGAAGTTGCTAAACCACTGGCCATCATATTTGAAAAATCATGGCAGTCAGGTGAAGTTCCCGATGACTGGAAAAAAGGGAAATATAACCCCCATTTTCAAGAAGGGGAAAATGGAAGACCCAGGGAATTACAGACCAGTCAGTCTCACCTCTGTGCCTGGCAAAATCTTGGAGCACATACTCCTGGATGGCATGCTAAGGCACATGAAAAACAACAAGGTGCTTGGCGACAGCAGGCATGGCTTCACTAAGGGGAAATCCTGCCTAACCAATTTGGTGGCCTTCTATGATGGGGCTACAGAATTGATGGATAAGGGTAAAGCAGTTGACGTCATCTACCTGGACTTGTGCAAAGCGTTTGACACTGTCCCACACGACATCCTTCTCTCTAAATTGGAGAGATATCAATTTGATGGGGCTGTGAGCGCACACTTCCGGCTCATGTTCATTTTCTCATCGACCAGCACTCCCAAGTCCTTCTCTGCAGGGCTGCTCTGAATCTCTTCTTTGCCCAATCTGTAGCTGTGCCTCGGATTGCTCCGACTCAGGTGTAGGACCTTGCACTTGTCATGGTTGAACTTCATAATGTTGGCATCAGCCCACCTTACAAGTGTGTCAAGGTCCCTCTGGATGGCATCCCTTCCCTCCAGCTTATCAACCGGACCACAGAGCTTGGTATCATCGGCAAACTTGCTGAGACCGCACTCAATCCCACTGACCAGATCCTCTCCTACAGCAGGCCTTTCGTGGTTTAAACCAATCCACACAGCTCGTCCACTCACCCCCCCCCCCCCCGACCCTCCCCGCTCCCACAGGAATGGGGAGGAGAATTGAGAGAATGTAACTTCCACTGGTTGAGATCAGAACAACCCAGTAACTAAGGTATAACACAAATCACTACTGCTACCACCAATGATAATATTGATAAGAGAAAATAACAAGAGAATACGATACCTCCGCCGAACAGGTTCAATCCCCCCGAAGAGATCGTGTGCCCTTCCGGGTAACTCCCAGTTACCTCCCTGGCCATGACGTGCTGTGGTATGGAATACCTCCTTGTCTAGTTTGGGTCAGGTATCCTGTCTCTGCTTCCTCCCGGCCTACCCTCGTCCCCAGCACAGCATGAGACTCACAAAGTCCTTGGCAAGAATAAACATTACTTAACAACAATTAAAAGCAATCGGTGTTATCAGCTCCCTGCCCAGGCTGGGAGTCAAAACAAAGAGCTTGCACCAGTACTAAGAAGGAGCAAAACGGCTCCTGGTAAAACCAGGAGAAGAACTTACAGTTTCAATGCAGAAGCTAGCATTTCAAAGCAGAAGCTAGCGTTTCAATGCAGAAGCTGGGGTTTCAATGCAGAAGCTAGCTTTTCAAGGCACAACTTAAAGTTTCAATGCAAAACTTGCCATTACATTGCAGAAGCTGTCGTTTCAATGCAGAACTACCCGTTTCAATGCAGAAGCTAGCGATTCAGTGCAAAACCTGCCTTTTCAATGCGGAACTTAAATTTTCAATGCGGAAGCTTGCGTTTCAATGCAGAACTTAAAGTTTCAATGAAAAACTTGATGTTTCAAAGCAGAAGCTATTGATTCAATGCAAAACCTGCTGTTTCAATGCAGAACTTGCACTTTCAATGCAGAAGCTAGAGATTCAATGCAGAAGCTAGCGTTTCAATGAAGACCTTAAAGTTTCAATGCAGAAGCTGGCATTTCAATGCAGAACTTGCCGTTTCAATGAAGACCTTAAAGTTTCAATGCAGAAGATAGCGTTTCAATGCAGAACTTACAGTTTCAATGTAGAACTTGCCGTTTCAATTCAGAAGCTAGTTTCAATGCAGAACTTAAATTTTCAATTCAGAAGCTACCGTTTTGATGCAGAACTTGCTGTTTCGATGTAGAACTTGCCGTTTCAATGCAGAAGCTAGCCTTTCAATGAAGAAATTAAAGTTTCAATGCAGAAGCTAGCGTTTCTATGCATTAATTAAATTTTCAATGCAGAACTTGCCGTTTCAATGCAGAACTTCCCGTTTCAATGCAGAAGTTAGCGTTTCAATGCAGAATTTGCCGTTTCAGTGCAGAAGTTAGCGTTTCAATGCATAAGCTAGCGTTTCAATGCAGAACTTAGAGTTTCAATGTAGAACTTACCGTTATTATAAGTTATGCAATTAAATGACAGGTTCTGCTTTGAAACTTTAAATTCTTCATTGAAAGGGTAGCTTCTGCATTGAAACTTTCAGTTCCGCATTGAAACGCTAGCTTATGCATTGAAACGCTAGCTTATGCATTTAAACTTTAAGTTTTGCATTGACAGGACAAGGCGTAACAGGTTAAAACTTAAACAGGGGAAGTTTAGATTGGCTATAAGGAGGAAATTCTTTCCTGTTAGGGTGGTGAGGCACTGGAATCGGTTGCCCAGGGAGGTTGTGAGTGCTCCATCCCTGGCGGTGTTCAAGGCCAGGTTGGATGAAGCCTTGTGTGGGATGGTTTAGTGTGAGGTGTCCCTGCCCATGGCAGGGGGGTTGGAACTAGATAATCTTGAGGTCCTTTCCAAGCCTAACTATTCTATGATTCTATGAAATGCTAGCTTCTGCACTGAAAAAATATGTTCTGCACAGAAACTTTAAATTCCGCATCAAAACTTTAAGTTCTGCATTGAAACACTAGATTTTGTTTTGCAACTTTAAGTTCTGTGTAGAAACTCCAAATTCTGCATTAAAACATTAAGTTCTTCATTTAAACGCTAGCTTCTGCATTGAAACTTTAAGTTCTGCATTGAAACGCTAGCTTCTGCCATGAAACGCTAGCTTCCGCAATGAAACCTTAAGTTATGCATTAAAATAGCAAGTTCTGCATTGAAACTTCAAGTCCAGTTTGAAAAGCTAGCTTCTGCATTGAAACAGCAAGTTCTGCATTGAAACTTTAATGCATTGAAGCGCTACCTTCTGCATTGAAACTTTAAGTTCTTCATTGAAACACTAACTTCTGCCTTGAAATGGCAATTACTGCATTGAAACGTTAGCTTCTGCATTGAAATGGCAAGTTCTGCAGTGAAACTTTAAGCTCTGCATGGAAACTATAGGTTCTGCATTGAAACTTTAATTTGTGCCTTGAAAAGCTAGCTTCTCCATTGAAACTCTAGCTTCTGCAGTGAAACTCCAGCTTCTGCACTGAACCAGCATGTTCTTCGTCGAAACTTTTAATTCTGCATTTAAATGCTAGCGTCTGCATTGAACGTTTAGGTTGTGCATTGAAAGGCTATCTTCTGCATTGAATGTTTAAGTTCTGCATTGAAAATTTTTGTTCTGCATTGAAACTTTATGTTCTGCATTGAAACTTTAATTTCTTCATTGAAACGCTAGCTTCTGCATTGAAACTTTAAGTTCTGCATTGAAAAGTCAGGTGCTGCATTGAATCTCTAGCTTCTGCATTGAAACGTTTGCTTTTGCATTGGAACTTTAAGTTTTGCATTGAAACATTAAGTTCTGCATTGAGACACTATCTTGTGCATTGAAGCTTTAATTAATGCACTGAAACTCCAGCTTCTCCATTGAAGCATTAAGTTCTTCATTGAAACTCTAGCGTCTGCATGGAAACACAAGCTTCTGCATTGAAACTTTAAGTTCTGCATTGAAACACTAGCTTGTGCATGGAAACTACCTTCTGCATTGAAAAAGCATATTCTGCATTGAAACGGCAAGTTCTTCATTGAAACTTTAAGTTCTGCATTTAAACAGTACCTTCTGCATTGAAAGTTTAAGTTCTGCATTTAAAATTTATGTTCTGCATGGAAACTAGCTTCTGTATTGAAACTTTAAGTTCTGCATTGAAACTTTAAGTTCTGCATTGAAACTTTAAGTTCTGCATTGAAATTCTAGTTTTTGCATTGAAACTTTAATTTCTGCATTGAAACTCTAGCTTCTGTATTGAGACTTTAAGTTCCGCTTTGAAAATTTAACTTCTGCATTGAATCGCCAGTTTCTACATTGAAAATTTAAGTTCTGTATTGAAACACTAGCTTGTGCATTGAAACTCTAGCTTCTGCATTGAAACAGCATATTCTGCATTGAAACGGCAAGTTCTTCATTGAAACTTTAAGTTCTGCATTTAAACAGTATGTTCTGCATTGAAAGTTTAAGTTCTGCATTTAAAATTTATGTTCTGCATGGGAACTCTAGCTTCTGTATTGAAACTTTAACTTCTGCATTGAAACTTTAAGCTCAGCACTGAAAATTTATGTTCTGCATTGAAACTCTAGTTTATGCATTGAAACTTTATGTTCAGCATTGAAACTCTAGCTTCTGTATTGAGACTTTAAGTTCCGCTTTTAAACTTCAACTAATGCATTGAATTGCTAGCTTCTGCATTGAAACGGCAAGTTCTGCATTGAATCACTAGCTTCTGCATTGAAACGGCAAGTTCTGCATTGAAAGTTTAAGTTCTGCATTGAAACTTTAAGTTCTGCATTGAAACGCAAGCTTCTGCATTGAAACTCTAACTTCTGCATTGAAACTGCAAGTTCTGCATTGAAACGCTACCTTTTGCTTTAAAATGGCAAGTTCTGCATTTAAATTGCAAGGTCTACATTCAAACGCTAGGTTATGCTCTGAAAGGTCAGCATCCGCATTAAAACTTTAAGTTCTGCGTTTAAACGCTACCTTCGGCATTGAAACTCTACCTTCTGCATTCAAATTCTGCATTGAAACAGCAAGTAATGCATTGAAACGTTGAGTTCTGCATTGAAACGCTAGCTTCTGCTTTGAAATGCTAGCTTCTGCATTGAAACTTTAAGTGCTGCATTGAAATGCTAGCTTCTGCATTGAAACGTTAAATTCTGCATTGAAACAGCAAGTTCTACTTTGAAACTTTAAGTAGTGCCTTTAAAAGCTAGCTTCTGCATTAAAACAACAGGTTCTGCATTGAAACGGCAAGTTCTTCATTGAAACGCTAGCTTCTGCATTGAAACTTTAAGTTCTTCACTGAAACACTACCTCTTGCTTTGAAACGGCAATTTCTGCATTGAAACAATGCCTTCTGCATTGCAACTAAGAACTAAGTTCTGTGTTTAAATGCTAGCTTCTGCGTTGGAACATTAAGTTCTACATTGAAACGTAAGCTTCTGCATTGCAACTAGCTTCTGCATTGAAACTTTAAGTTCTGCAGTGAAACTCTACGTCCTGCATTGAAACAGCAAGTTCTACATTGAATCTTTAAGTTCTGCATTGAATCATTAATTTCTGCTTTGAAACGCTAGCTTCTGCATTGAAACGCCAAATTCTGTATTGAAATTTTAAGTTCAGCATTGAAACGCTAGCTCTTGCTTTGAAACGGCATGTTCTGCCTTGAAACCCTAGCTTCTTAATTGAAACTTTAAGTTCTGCATTGAAACTCTAGCTCCTGCATTGAAATGGCAAGTTCTGCATTGAAAAGGCAAGTTCTTCACTGAAACTTTAAGTTCTGCATTTAAGCGATGGCTTCTGCATTGTAAGTTCAAGTTCTAGATTGAAACCTTTTTCTGCATTGAAACTCTAGCTTCTGCATTGAAACTTTAACTTCTTCATTACACAGAATCACAGAATCACAGAATCCCAAGGGTTGGAAGGGACCTAAAAAGATCATCTAGTCCAACCCCCCTGCAAGAGCAGGGTAACCTACAGTACATCACACAGGAACTTGTCCAGGCGGGCCTTGAATATCTCCAGTGTAGGAGACTCCACAACCCCCCTGGGCAACCTGTTCCAGTGCTCTGTCACTCTTACAGTAAAGAAGTTCTTCCTGATGTTAACGTGGAACTTCCTATGTTCCAGTTTACACCCATTGCCCCTTGTCCTATCACTGGATATCACTGAAAAAAGCCTAGCTCCATCATCCTGACACCTACCCTTTACATATTTGTAAACATTGATGAGGTCACCCCTCAGTCTCCTCTTCTCCAAGCTAAAGAGACCCAGCTCCCTCAGCCTCTCCTCATAAGGGAGATGTTCCACTCCCTTAATCATCTTTGTGGCTCTGCGCTGGACTCCTTCAAGCAATTAATTCCCTGTCCTTCTTGAACAGAGGGGCCCAGAACTGGACGCAATATTCCAGATGCGGCCTCACCAAGGCTGAGTAGAGGGGGAGGAGAACCTCTCTTGACCTACTAACCACTCCCTTTCTAATGCACCCTAAGATGCCATTTGCCTTCTTGGCCACAAGAGCACATTGCTGGCTCATGGTCATCCTCCTATCCACCAGGACCCCCAGGTCCCTTTCCCGTTCACTACTTTCCAGCAGGTCAACCCCCAACCTGTACTGGTACATGGGGTTGTTCTTCCTCAGATGCAAGACTCTACACTTGCCCTTGTTAAATTTCATCAAGTTTCTCCCCGCCCAACTCTCCAGCCTGTCCAGGTCTCGCTGAATGGCAGCACAGCCTTCTGGTGTGTCAGCCACTCCTCCCAGTTTTGTGTCATCAGCAAACTTGCTGAGGGTGCACTCAGTTCCCTCATCCAGGTCATTGATGAAAATATTAAACAGCACCGGTCCCAGCACCGACCCCTGAGGGACTCCACTAGTCACAGACCTCCAGCTAGATTCTGCGCCATTGACCACAACTCTCTGCCTTCTTCCTTTCAACCAGTTCTCGATCCACCTCACTACTTGATCGTCAAGCCCACACTTCCTTAGCTTATCTATGAGGATGCTGTGGGAGACAGTATCAAATGCCTTACTGAAATCAAGAAAAACTACATCTACCGCTCTACCATCATCCCTCCACCTAGTCACTTCCTCATAGAAGGCTATAAGGTTGGTCATACATGACTTCCCCCTCATAAAACCGTGTTGGCTGTTCTTAATGACCCCCTCATCCTTGATATGCCTAGTGATGGAGTCAAGAATAAGTTGTTCCATCATCTTTCCAGGGATGGAGGTAAGGCTGACCGGTCTATAATTACCCGGGTCCTCCTTCTTGCCCTTCTTATAGATTGGTGTGACCTTTGCCATCCGCCAATCCTCAGGCACCTCGCCCGTTTCCCATGACTTACCAAAGATGATGGAAAGTGGCCTAGCAATGACCTCCGCCAGCTCCCTCAGCACCCGTGGGTGCATTCCATCCGGACCCATCGATTTACAGATGTCCAGTTTGCATAGCTGATCCCTAACCCAATCCTCATCTACCAAAGCAAACTCCTCCTTTGTCCTGACTCCTTCTGGGGCTATAGAAATCGAAACACTGCCTTCTGCATTGAAACTTTTTTCTGCATTGAAGCACTAGCTTCTGAATTGAAACTTTAATTTCTGCATTGAAACTTTAAGTTCTGCATTGAAAAGGCAAGATCTGCATTAAAACAACAAGTTCTGCATTGAAACGCTAGCTTCTGCATTCAAAAGCTAGCTTCTGCATAGAAAGTTTAAGTTCTGGTTTGGAATTTTATGTTCTGCATTGAAACTCTAGCTTCTGTATTGA
The DNA here is from genome assembly GCF_037157495.1 of Lathamus discolor. Lineage (NCBI taxonomy): Eukaryota > Metazoa > Chordata > Aves > Psittaciformes > Psittacidae > Lathamus > Lathamus discolor. Next base: position 38,649,332 of record NC_088908.1, on the reverse strand, counting down.
AGCTTTAAGTTCTGCATTGAAACACTAGCTTCTGCAATGAAACAGCAAGTTTTTCATTGAAACTTTAATTAATGCATTGAAACTCCGCCTTCTGCATTGAAACTTTAAGTTCTTAATTGAAACGCCAGCTTCTGCATTGAAACGCAAGCCTCTGCTTTGAAACTTTAAGTTCTGAACTGAAACAGAAGTTTCTGCTTTGAAACTCTAAGTGCAGCCTTGAAAAGCTAGCTTCTGCATTGAAACGGCAAGTTCTGCATTGAAACTTTAAGTTGTGGCTTGAAAAGCTGGCTTCTGCATTGAAACGCTACGTCTTGCTTTGAAACAGCAATTTCTGCATTGAAACTCTAACTTCTGCATTGAAACGTTAGCTACTGAATTGAAATGGCAACTTCTGCATTGAATCTTTAAGCTCTGCATGGAAACTCTAGCTTCTGCATTGAAACATTAATTTGTGCCTCGAAAAGCCAGCTTCTGCATTAAAACTTCAGGTTCTGCATTTAAAACCTAGCTTCTGCATTGAAACGGCAGATTCTGCATTGAAACTTTTTGTTCTGCTTTGAAACTCTAGCTTCTGCATTGAAACGGAAGCTTCCTCGTTGAAAATTTAAGTTCTGTATTGAAACAGCATGTTCTACATTGAATTGAATTGGAACACGGGAGGTGCTCCAGTCCCCTGATCATCCTCGTGGCCCTCCTCTGGACTTGTTCCAGCAGTTCCATGTCCTTTTTATGTTGAGGACACCAGAACTGCACACAATACTCCAGGTGAGGTCTCACAAGAGCAGAGTAGAGGGGCAGGATCACCTCCTTCGACCTGCTGGTCACACTCCTTTTGATGCAGCCCAAGATATGGTTGGCTTTCTGGGCTGCGAGCACACACTGCCGGCTCATGTTCATTTTCTCATCGACCAGCACCCCCAAGTCCTTCTCTGCAGGTCTGCTCTGAATCTCTTCTTTGCCCAGTCTGTATCCGTGCCTGGGATTGCTCCGACCCAGGTGTAGGACCCTGCACTTGTCGTGTTTGAACTTCATAAGGTTGGCATCAGCCCACCTCACAAGCGTGTCAAGGTCCCTCTGGATGGCATCCCTTCCCTCCAGCGTATCAACCGGACCACACAGCTTGGTGTCATCGGCAAACTTGCTGAGGGCGCACTCAATCCCACTGTCCATGCCAGCGATGAAGATGTTAAACAAGACCGGTCCCAACACCGATCCCTGAGGGACACCACTCGTTACTGGTGTCCAGCAGAACATCGAGCCATTGACCACAACTCTTTGTGTGCAGCCATCCAGCCAGTTCTTTATCCACCGAGTGGTCCATCCATCAAATTGTTATCTCTCCAATTTAGAGAGAAGGATGTCGTGTGGGACAGTGTCAAACGCTTTGCACAAGTCCAGGTAGATGACGTCAACTGCTTTACCCTTAACCATCAATTCTGTAGCCCCATCATAGAAGGCCACCAAATTGGTTAGGCAGGATTTCCCCTTAGTGAAGCCATGCTGGCTGTCACCAAGCACCTTGTTGTTTTTCATGTGCCTTAGCATGTTGTCCAGGAGAATGTGCTCCAAGATTTTGCCAGGCACAGAGGTGAGACTGACTGGTCTGTAATTCCCCGGGTCTTCCATTTTCCCCTTCTTGAAAATGGGGGTTATATTTCCCTTTTTCCAGTCGTTGGGAACTTCACCTGACTGCCATGATTTTTCAAATATGATGGCCAGTGGCTTAGGAGCTTCATTTGCCAGCTCCTTCAGAACCCCCGGATGGATTCCATCAGGTCCCACGGACTTGTGTGCATTCAGATTTTTAAGATGGTCTCGAACCAGATCCTCTCCCACAGTGGGCCCAAGGTCTTCATTCTCACAGCCCCTGCATCTACTTTCTAAGAACTGGGTGGTGCAGTCAGAGCCTTTGCCAGGGAAGACCGAGGCGAAGAAGTCATTCAGAACCTCAGCCTTCTCCAAATCCTGTGTAGCCGGTTCTCCCGAAAGCTTCCTCAGGGGGCCTATTTTGTCCCTAGTCTGTTTTTTGTTTGCTACGTACCTGTAGAATCCCTTCCTATTATCCTTAACATCCCTGGCTAGGTTTAATTCTAAATGGGCCTTAGCCTTCCTAACCTGGTCCCTAGCTTCCCGGACAACATCCCTGTACTCTACCCAGGCCACCTGTCCTTGCTTCCATTTCTTATAAGCCTCTTTTTTCCTTTGAATTTTCCTCAGCAGCTCCTTATCCAACCAAGGAGGTCTCCTGGCCCTCCTGCCGCACTTCCTTCTAGATGGGATGCAGCACTCCTGAGCTTGCAGCAGGTGATCCTTGAATATCAACCAACAGTCTTGGGCCCCTCTGCCCTCCAGGGCTATATCCCATGGAACCTTACTAAGCAGGCTCCTGAAGAGGCCAAAGTCTGCTCTTTTGAAGTCCAGGGCAGTGAGCTTGCTACACGCTCTTCTCGCTCTCCTGGGGATCTCAAATTCGACCATCTCATGATCGCTTCATCCAAGGCTGCCCTGGAGTACCACATTCTCAGCAAGCCCTTCCCTGTTGGTGAGCACAAGGTCAAGCATGGCACCTCTCCTTGTTGGCTCCTCTATTACTTGCAGAAGGAAGTTGTCTTCCCCACAATCAAGGAACCTCCTGGATTGCTTGTGCTGTGCAGTGCCATTGTTCCAACAGATGTCAGGGTGCTTGAAATCCCCCATGAGAACAAGGGCCTGCGAGTGTGAGGCTTTCCCTATCTGTCTGTAGAGTGCTTCATCCACAGGTTCTCCTTGATCCACAGTTCTTCATTGAAAGGCGAGCTTTTGCATTATAATGGAATGTTCTGCTTTGAAACTTTAAGTTCTGCATTGAAATTAAAGCTTCTGGATTGAAAGGGCATGTTCTCCTTTGAAACTTTAAATTCTGCATTGAAACTCTACCTTCTGCATTGAAACTTTAAATTGTGCCTTATAAAGCTAGCTTCTGCATTGAAACTCTAGCATCTGCATTGAATCTTTGAGTAGTGCTTTGAAAATCTAGCTTCTGCATTGAAAATGTAGCTTCTGCGGTTGAACTCCAGCTTCTGCATTGAAAGGGCAAGTTCTTCATTGAAACTTTAAATTCTGCATTTAAACGCTAGCGTCTGCATTGATACAGCAAGTGCTACATTGAAACTTGAAGTTCTGCATTGAAACGCCAGCTTCTTCATTGAAAAGGCCACTTCTGCATTGAAACTTTAAGTTCTGCATTGAAATGCTAGATTCTGCATTGAAATTTAAAGGTCTTCATTGAAACGCTAGCTTCTGCATTGAAACTTTAATTTCTTCATTGAAATGCTGGGTTCTCCATTGAAAAGCTAGCTTCTGCATTGAAACTTTAAGGTCTGCATTGAAATGGCAAGTTTTTCATTGAAACGTAAGCTTCCTCATTGAAATGGCAAGTTATGCATTGAAAATTAAAGTTCTGCATTAAAACGGCAGGATCTGCACTGAAACATTTTGTTCTGCTTTGAAACTCTAGCTTCTACTTTGAAATGCTAGCTTCCGCATTGGAATTTTAAGTTCTGCACTGGAAATGCTGGTTCTGCATTGAATCGCTAGCATATGCATTGAAACGGAAAGTTCTGCATTGAAACGCTAGCTTCTGGATGGAAACGGCAAGTTCTGCATTGAAACTCTAGTTTCTGCAATGAAACTTTCAGTTGTGCATTGAAAAGCTAGCTTCTGCTTTGAAACTCTAGATTCTGCATTGAAACAGCAAATTCATTGAAACTTTAAGTTCTGCATTGAAACGCTAGCTTCTGCACTGAAACTTTAAGTTCTGCTTTGAAATTTTTTTTGTTCTGCATTGAAATTTTAAGTTCTTCATTTAAACGCTAGCTTCTTCATTGAAACTTTAAGTTCTGCATTGAAACGCTAGCTTCTGCATTGAAACCTTAAGTTCTGCATTGAAACGCTAGCTTCTGCATTAAAACTTCAAGTTCTGCATTTAAAACCAAGCTTCTGCATTGAAACAGCAGATTCTGCATTGAAATTTTTGTTCTGCAATGAAACTCTAGCTTCTGCATTGAAACGGAAGCTTCTGCATTGAAAATGTAAGTTCTGCATTGAAACAGCATGTTCTACATTGAATCGCGAGCTTCTGCGTTGAAACTTTAAATTCTAAATTGAAACGCAAGTTTCTGCATTGAAACGGCAGGTTCTGCATTGAATCGCTACCTTCTGCATTGAAACGGCAAGTTCTGCATCAAAATGCTAGCTTCTGCATTGAAAGTTTAAGTTCTGCATTGAATCTCTAGGTTCTGCATTGAAACTGTAAATTCTGCATTGAAACGCTAGCTTATGCATTGAAACTCTACCTTCTGCATTGAAATGGCAAGTTCTGTATTGAAACTTTAAGTTCTTCATTGAAACACTAGCTTCTGTATTGAATCTTTAAGTTCAGCATTGAAACGCTTGGTTCTGCATTGAAACTCTAAATTCTGTGTTGAATTGCTAGCTTCTGCTTTGAAACTGTAAGTTCTGAATTGAAACGCTACCTCTTGCTTTGAAATGGCAGGATCTGCAATGAAAAGGTGGGTTCTGCATTGAAACGGCAAGTTCTGCATTGAAACGGCATGTTCTGCATTGAAACAGCAAGTTCTTCATTGAAACTTTAAGTTCTGAATTTAAACAGTAGCTTCTGCATTGAAAGTTTAAGTTCTGACTTTAAAATTTATGTTCTGCAATGAAACTCTAGCTCCTGCATTGAAACTTTAAGTTCTGCATTGAAACTCTAGCTTCTTTATTGAGAGTTTAAGTTCCTCTTTGAAATTTTAAGTTCTGCATTGAATCGCTAGCTTCTGCATTGAAACTTTAAGTTCTCCTTTGAAAGGCTAGCTTCTGTATTGAAACTTAAAGTTCTGCATTGAAACGCTAGCTTCTGTGTTGAAACTTAAATTTCTACATGTAACGCAACCTTCTGCATTGAAAAGGAAGCTTCTGCATTGAAACGGCAAGTTCTGCATTGAAAAGCTAGCTTCTGCGTTGAAAATTAAAGTTCTGCTTTGAAACATTAGCTTCTGCTTTGAAACTTAAATTTCTACATGAAAAGCAACCTTCTGCATTGAAAAGGAAGCTTTCGCATTGAAACTTTAAGTTCTGCATTGAAATGCTTCCTCTTGCTTTGAAACGGCAAGTTTTGCATTGAACTCTAGCTTCTACATTAAAACTTTAAGTTCTGCATTGAAAAGTCAAGTTCTTCATTGAAACAATACCTTCTGCATTGAAACTTTAAGTTCTGCACTAAAACTTCAAGCTCAGCATTGAAACGCTAGCTTATGCATTGAAACTAGCTTGTGCATTGAAACTAGCTTCTGCATTGAAACAGCAAGTTATGCATTGAAATGGCAAGTTCTTCTTTGAAAATTTAAGTTCTGCATTTAAACGCTAGCTTCTCCATTCAAAGTTTTAGTTCTGCATTGGAACTTTGAGTTCTGCATTGAAACTTCAAGTTCAGCATCAAAACGCTAGCTTCTGCATTGAATCGCTAGCTTCCGCATTGAAACTTTAAGTTGTGCCTTGAGAAGCTAGTTTCTGCATTGAAACTCTAGGTTCTGCTTTGAAACTTCAGATTCTGCATTGAAAAGGGAAGTTCTTCATTGAAACTTTAACTTCTGCATTTAAACGCTAGCGTTGGCATTGAAAATTTAAGTTCTGCATTGAAATTCTAGCTTCTGGATTGAAATTGCATGATCTGCTTTGAAACCTTAAATTCTGCATTGAAACTCTAGCTTCTGCATTGATTCTTTAAGTTGCGCCTTGAAAAGCTAGCTTCCGCATTGAAACTCTATCTTCTGCAGTGAAACTCCAGTTTCTGCATTGAAATGGCAAGTTCTTCATTGAAACTTGAAATTCTGCATTGAAACACTAGCTTCTGCATTACAAATTTAAGTTCTGCATTGAAACGCTAGCTTCTGCACTGAAAAGACAAGTTCTTTGCTGAAACTTTAAGTTCTACATTTAAATGCTAGCTTCTGCATTGATACTTTAAGTTCTGCATTGAAACGCTAGCTTCTGCAGTGAAACGGCAAATTCAGCATTGAAACTTTAATTAATGCACTGAAACTCCAGCTTCTCCATTGAAGCATTAAGTTCTTCATTGAAACTCTAGCGTCTGCATGGAAACACAAGCTTCCGCATTGAAACTTTAAGTTCTGCATTGAAACGGCAGGTTCTGCATTGAAACTTTTTGTTCTGTTTTGAAACTCTAGCTTCTGCATTGAAACGCAAGCTTCCGCATTGAAAATTTAAGTTCTGCATTGAAATTATAGCTTCTTGATTAAAATGGCAAGTTCTGCATTGAAAATCTAGCTTCTCTACTGAAACGGCAAGTTCTTCATTGAAACTATAAATTCTGTATTTAAACTCTAGCATCTGCATTGAAACTTTAAGTTCTGCATTAAAACGCTAAGTTCTGCATTGAAACGGCAAGTTCTGCATTGAAACGTTAAGTTCTGCATTGAAAAGGTAGTTTCTGCATTGAAACAGCAAGTTCTGCATTGTAACGCTATCTTCCAAGTTGAAACTCTATCATCTTCATTGAAATTATAGCTTCTGCATTGAAACTCTAGGTTCTGCATTGAAACTGCAAGTTCTGCATTGAAACGGCAAGTTCTGCATTGAATTACTAGCTTCTGCATTGAAAGGATAGCTTCTGCACTGAAACGGAAATTCTGCATTGAAAATTTAAGTGCTGCATTTAAACGCTTGCTTTCGCATTGAAACTTTAAGTTCTGCATTGAAACATTCATTTCTGCATTGAAACAGCAAGTTCTGTATTGAAACGGCAAGTTCTGCATTTAAACGCTTACTTCAGCTTTGAAACTTTAAGTTCTCCATTGAAACATTAATTTCTGCATTGAAACTTTGATTTCTGCATTGATGCTCTAGCTTCTGCATTGAATTGCTAGCTTTTGCATTGAAATAGCAATTTCAGCAATGAAACAGCAAGTTCTGAACTGAAACTTTAAGTACTGCATTGAAACGCTAGCTTCTGCATTGAAACTTTCAGTTCTGCCTTGAAACAGCAAGTTCCACATCGAAACGGCAAGTTCTGCATTGAAAGTTTAAGTTCTGTGTTGAAACGCTAGCTTCTGCATTGAAACTGCAAGTTCTGATTTGAAAATTAAAATTCTGGCTTGAAACTTAAGTTCTCCATTGGAACTTTATGTTCTACATTGAAACGCTACCATCTGCTTTGAAACGCTAGGTTCTACACTAAAACTTTAAGTTCTGCATTGAAACAATAACTTCTTCATTGCAACTTTAAGTTCTGCATTTAAACGTTAGCTTCTGCATTGAAACATCAAGCTCTGCACTTAATCGCTAGGTCCTGCATTGAATCTTGAAGAACTGTATGTAAACGCCAGCTTCAGCATTGAAACTTGAATTTCTGCATTGAAACTGCAAGTTCTGCATTGAAACTTTTAGTTCTGCATTGAAACGCTAGATTCTGCGTTGAAATGGCAAGTTCTGCATTGAAACACTAGCGTCTGCATTGAAACATTAAGGTCTGCATTGAAAAGCTAGCTTCTGCATTGAAACGGCAAGTTCTTCATTGAAATGGCAAGTTCTGCATTAAAACTTTATGTCCCGCTTTGAAACTCTAAGTTCTGCTTTGAAATGCTACCTTCCGCATTGAAACTTTAAGTTCTGCATTCAAACGATAGCTTCTGCTTTGAAGCTTTATGTACTGCATTGAAACGGCAAGTTCTGCATTGAAAGCTTAAGTTCTGCATTGAAACTATAGCTTGTATATTGAAACTTTAAGTTCTGCGTTGAAACTCTAACTTCTGCGTTGAAACTTTAAATTCTAAATTGAAACGCAAGTTTCTGCAATGAAACAGCAGGTTCTGCATAGAAACGGCAAATTCTGCATTGTAACTTTAAGTTCTGAATTTAAACTCTAGCTTCCTCCTTGAAACTTTAAGTTCTGCATTGAAAATTTAATTTCTGCATTGAAGCTCTAGCTTCTGCATTGAAATAATAGCTTCTGCATTGAAGCTACTAACTTCTGCATTGAATTGATAGCTTCTGCATTGAAACTTTAAGTTCTCCAATGAAACAGCAAGTTTTGCACTGAAACTTTAAGTACTGCATTGAAACGCTAGCTTCTGCAGTGAAAATTTAAGTTCTGCATTGAATCGCTAGCTTCCGCATTGAAACGCTATGGTCTGCATTGAAATGCTTCCTTCCGCATCGAAAATTTAAGTTCTGCATTCAAACGATAGCTTCTGTTTTGAAGCTTTAAGTACTGCATTGAAACGGCATGTTCTGCATTGAATAGCTAGCTTCTGCATTGAAACAGCAAGCTATGCATTGAAAGCTTAAGTTCTGCATTGAAATGCTAGCTTGGATATTGAAACTTAATTTCTGCGTTGAAACGCTAGCTTCAGCATTGAAACTTTAAATTCTACATTGAAACGCAGGTTTCTGCATTGAAACGGTAGGTTCTGCTTTGAAACGGCAAATTTGGCATTGTAACTTTAACTTCTGCATTTAAGCGCTAGCGTCCTCATTGAAACTTTAAGTTCTGCATTGAAAATTTGATTTCTGCATTGAAACGCTGGCTTCTGCTTTGAAACTATAGCTTCCACGTTGAAACTTTGAGTTCTGCAATGAAACGCTAGCTTCTGCATTGAAACAGCAAGTTCCGCATTGAAACTTTAAGTTCTGCTTTGAAACTCAAGTTTCCTTATTGAATCAGCAGGTTCTGCATTGAAACGGCAGGTTGTTCATTCAAACGCTAGGTTCTGCTTTGAAAGGCCTGCTTCTGCATTGAAACTCTAGCTTCATAGAATCATAGAATAGTTAGGCTTGGAAAGGACCTCAAGATCATCTAGTTCCAACCCCCCTGCCATGGGCAGGGACACCTCACACTAAACCATCCCACACAAGGCTTCATCCAACCTAGCCTTGAACACCACCAGGGATGGAGCACTCACAACCTCCCTGGGCAACCGATTCCAGTGTCTCATCACCCTAACAGGAAGGAATTTCTTCCTTATATCCAATCTAAACTTCACCTGTTTAAGTTTGAACCCATTACCCCTTGTCCTGTCTCTTCAGTCCCTGACAAAGAGTCCCTCCCCAGCATCCCTATAGGCCCCCTTCAGATACTGGAAGGCTGCTACGAGGACCCCACGCAGCCTTCTCTTCTCCAGGCTGAACAGCCCTAACTTCCTCAGCCTGTCTTCATACGGGAGGTGCTCCAGTCCCCTGATCATCCTCGTGGCCCTCCTCTGGACTTGTTCCAGCAGTTCCATGTCCTTTTTAGCTTCTGCATAGAAAATTTAAGTTAGGCATTGAAACGCTAGCTTCTGCATTGAAACGCTAGGTTCTATTTTAAAATTTTATTTTTGCATCGAAACGGCAAGTTCTGCAGTGAAACAATACCTTCTGCATTGCAACTTTAATTTCCTCATTGATAGGCTAGCTTCTGCATTGAAATGACAAGTTCTGCTTTGAAAATTAAAGTTCTGCATTGAAACTTCATGTTCTGCGTTTAAACTTTATGTTCTACATTAAAACACTAGGTTCTACATTAAAACCTTAAGTTCTGCATTGAAACAATAACTTCTTTGCAACTTTAAGTTCTACATTGAAACGCTAGCTTCTGCATTGAAAGTATAAGTTCTACAATGAAACAGCAAGTTCTGAATTGAAACTTTAAGTACTGCATTGAAACTCTAGCTTGTGCATTGAAACTTTAAGTTCTGCATTGAAACGCTAGCTTCTGCATTGAAACGTTAGGTTCTACATTGAAACTTTAATTTCTGCATTGAAACAATAGCTTCTTCATTACAACTTTAAGCTCTGCATTTAAACGCTAGCTTCTGCATTGAAACAGCGGGTTGTGCATTCAAACGCTAGGTTCTGCTTTGAAAGGCCAGCTTCTGCATTGAAACACTAGCTTCAGCGTAGAAAATTTAAGTCATGCATTGAAACGCTAGCTTCTGCATGGAAATGCTACCTTCTACATTACAACTTTAATTTCTGCATTGAAACGGCAAGTTCTGCGTTGAAACAATTTCTTCTGCACGGCAACTTTAATTTCTGCATTGAAAGGCTAGCTTCTGCATTGAAACAGCAAGTTCTGCTTTGAAAATTAAAGTTCTGCATTGAAACTTTACGTTCTACATTGAAACGCTATCTTCTGCATTGAAAATTTAGGTTCTGCACTGAAACTCTAGCTTCTACATTAAAACTTTAATTTCTGCATTGAAGCTCTAGCTTCTGCATTGATTTGCTAGCTTCTGCACTGAAACTTTAAGTTCTGCAATGAAACGGCAAGTTCTGCATTGAATCGCTAACTTCTGCATTGAAACGGCTAGTTCTGCATTGAATGCTAGGTTCTGCATTGAAACTTTAAGTTCGGCATTGAAACGCTAGTTTCTGCATTGAAACGACAAGTTCTGCATCGAAACGCTAGGTTGTGCTTTTAAAGGCCAGCCTCTGCATTGAAACGCTAGCTTCTGCATTGAAAATTTAGGTTCTGCACTGAAACTCTAGCTTCTACATGAAAACTTTAATTTCTGCATTGAAACGGCAAGTTCTGCATTGAAACAATTCCTTCTGCATGGCAACTTTAATTTCTGCATTGACAGGCTAGCTTCTGCATTAAAATGTCAAGTTCTGCTTTGAAAATTGAAGTTCTGCATTGAAACAGTAACTTCCTCTTTGCAATTTTAAGTTCTGCATTTAAACGCTTGCTTCTGCATTGAAACTTTAAGTTCTCCATTGAAACATTGATTTCTGCATTGAAGCTCTAGCTTCTGAATTGATTCTCTAGCTTCTGCATTGAAACTTTAAGTTCTGCAATGAAATGGCAAGTTCTGAATTGAAACGGCAAGTTCTGCATTGAAACAAAACCTTCTGCTTGGCAACTTTAAGTTCCGCCTTGAAACGTTCCCTTCTGCATTGAAACGGCAAGTTCTGCATTGAAACTATAGCTTCTGCATTGAAGCTTCAAGTTCTGCATTGCAACTTTATGTTCTACTTTGAAACGCTAGCTTCTGCATAGAAACACTAGTTTCTACATTAAAACTTTAAGTTCTGCATTGAAACAATGACTTCTTCATTGCAACTTTAAGTTCTGCATTTAAACGCTAGCTTCTGCATTGAAACGTCAAGTTCTGCATTGAATCGCTAGCTTCTGCATTGAATCTTGAAGTACTGCATTGAAACGCCAGCTTCTTAATTGAAACTTGAATTTCTGAATTGAAACGGCAAGTTCTGAATTGAAACTTTAAGTTCTGCATTGAAATGCTAAATTTTGTGTTGAAATGGCAAGTTCTGCATTGAGACACTAGCGCCTGCATTGAAACATTAAGTTCTGTATTGAAACGCAAGCTTCTGCATTGAAATGGCAAGTTCTGCATTGAAATGGCAAGTTCTGCATTGAATGGGTAGCTTCCGCTTTGAAGCTTTAAGTTCTGCATTGAAACACTAGCTTCTACATTGAAGCTTAAAGTACTGCATTGAAACGGCAAGTTCTGCATTGAAACTTTAAGTTTTGCTTTGAAACGCTAGCTTCTGCACTGAAACGCAACCTTCTCCATTGAAACGCTAGCTTCTGCATTGAAGCTTTAAGTACTGCATTGAAACGCTGGGTTCCGCAATGAAACTTTAAGTTCTGCTTTGAAACACTAGCTTCTGCATTAAAACGGCACGTTCTGCATTTAGAATCATAGAATCATAGAATCATAGAATAGAATATTTAGGGTTGGAAAGAACCTCAAGATCATCTAGTTCCAACCCCCCTGCCATGGGCAGGGACAAATCACACTAAACCATCCCACACAAGGCTTTATCCAACCTGGCCTTGAACACCACCAGGGATGGAGCACTCACAACCTCCCTGGGCAACCGATTACAGTGTCTCACCACCCTAACAGGAAAGAATTTCCTCCTTATATCCAATCTAAACTTCACCTGTTTAAGTTTGAACCCGTTACCCCTTGTCCTGTCTCTACAGTCCCTGACAAAGAGTCCCTCCCCAGCATCCCTATAGGCCCCCTTCAGATACTGGAAGGCTGCTACGAGGACCCCACGCAGCCTTCTCTTCTCCAGGCTGAACAGCCCCAACTTCCTCAGCCTGTCTTCATACGGGAGGTGCTCCAGTCCCCTGATCATCCTCGTGGCCCTCCTCTGGACTTGTTCCAGCAGTTCCATGTCCTTTTTATGTTGAGAATGCCAGAAACGCACACAATACTCCAGGTGAGGTCTCACAAGAGCAGAGTAGTGCGGCAGGATCACCTCCTTCGACCTGCTGGTCACACTCCTTTTGATGCAGCCCAGGATACGGTTGGCTTTCTGGGCTGCGAGTGCACACTGCTGGCTCATGTTCATTTTCTCATCGACCAGCAATCCCAAGTCCTTCTCTGCAGGGCTGCTCTGAATCTCTTCTTTGCCCAGTCTGTAGCTGTGCCTGTGATTGCTCCGACCCAGGTGTAGGACCTTGCACTTGTCATGGTTGAACTTCATAAGGTTGGCATCAGTCCGCCTCACAAGCGTGTCAAGGTCCCTCTGGATGGCATCCCTTCCCTCCAGCGCATCAACCGGACCACACAGCTTGGTGTCATCGGCAAACTTGCTAAGGGCGCACTCAATCCCACTGTCCATATCAGCGATGAAGATGTTAAACAAGACCAGTCCCAACACCGATCCCTGAGGGACACCAATCGTTACCGGTCTCCAGCCAGACATCGAGCCATTGACCACAACTCTTTGTGTGCGTCCATCCAGCCAGTTCTTCATCCACCGAGTGGTCCATCCATCAAATTGTTATCTCTCCAATTTAGAGAGAAGGATGTCGTGTGGGACAGTGTCAAACGCTTTGCACAAGTCCAGGTAGATGACGTCAACTGCTTTACCCTTATCCATTAATTCTGTAGCCCCATCATAGAAGGCCACCAAATTGGTTAGGCAGGATTTCCCCTTAGTGAAGCCATGCTGGCTGTCACCAAGCACCTTGTTGTTTTTCATGAGCGTTAGCATGTTGTCCAGGAGAATGTGCTCCAAGATTTTACCAGGCACAGAGGTGAGACTGTCTGGTCTGTAATTCCCCGGGTCGTCCATTTTTCCCTTCTTGAAAATGGGGTTATATTTCCCTTTTTCCAATTGTTTTCACGCTTGCTGTCCTGGGTTCAGCAGTAGCAGTCATTTTTCTCCTTCTTAGGAGCTAGTGCAGTGATATATTTCCATTTTTTGGCCTGGGAAGAGAGCTGATAACGCTGATGTTTTTAGTTGCTGATCAAATGTTTGGTCTGAGCAAGGGCTTTCTGAGCCTCATGCTCTGCCAGGGAGGAGGAGAGGCTGGGAGGAAGCAGAGACAGGACACCTCACCTAAACTGACCAAAGAGGTATTCCATACAACAGCACATCATGGCCAGGATGTAACGGAGAGTTACCCGGAAGGGCTAGTGGACTGCCGGGTTGGAGGAGGTATCGGTCGGTGTTTGGATGGGGGGAGTGGGGCGAGTTATTGATTGGCTGTGGTTGAGGTGTTGTATTCTCTTCCCTTGTTATTTCCTTTATCATTATTATTATTGGTGGTAGCAGCAGTGATTTGTGTTATACCTTAGTTAGTAAACTGTTCTTATCTCAACCCGTGGGAGTTGCATTCTTTTTGATTCTCCTTTCCATCCCTCCAGGAGCAGGGGGAGGGCAAGAAGCGGGGGGAGTGAAAGAAAGAGGTTTGTGGTTGGGTTTTATCCACGACAGTTCTTTTTGGCACCTAATGTGGGGCCCGAAGGGTTGAGATAAAGACAGAGATGATTGGATTAATAGTCGTCACAATGCTCATTTATTGGCTCTCAAAGTTGTTTCTCTTGCTCTCAGAGTTTCAGAATGTAGTACATTACTTTGAGCTGGCAAGCACAGCAGCTACACCAGCCCCAGTGACAAGTACAGCAGCACCATTTGAGAGTTCTGAAGGGTTTGAATGGGCTTTGGGTACCCTTGGGACCTGCCTGCTGATTGTGAAGGGGATCAGCATGTTGGCATGCACACAGAGTGTATTCTACACATGGCCTTTTTGTATGATCTCAGAAGTTAAGCAGAGTCAGGTTTGCTTCTTGTCTGGGTTTAGACAACAATGTGGGAGGACCAAGAGACCTTCCCCAAGGCTGGACAGTCTTGAGTGGCAGTGTGTGTGGGACAGTACGAGCAAGTATCTGGTCCACTATAACCCTCCAGTGCTTTGGAAGCATCGGAGATGGAAGGCAGCTGTATGGAGTCGCCAGCAATAAGCTGCAGAAACTGCTGAAGGGGACAGTGAATTATTTTGAGCCTGGTGGGCCATGACACTTCAGGCCATCAGGGCAGAGATGCCACACAGAGATGGACTCATGATCGGGGGGTGGACATAGCAATGGACATTATTGCCCAGTTTATTCACGAGTGTGAGCACTGCACACAGCCTCTCCTGCTCTGAGAGACTGTGACAAGAGATGGAGCCTGCCATCATGGACCAGATGGACTCAGCAGCTTTATAGGGACTGGTCCATGCACTAAGAGTGTACTGAGATAAGAGTGATGGAATACTGAAAATGTGGGATCTGAGCATGACGTGAATGGTATGGAATAAGGGGTGGATACGGTCCTGGGTTCAGCAGTAGCAGTCATTTTTCTCCTTCTTAGTAGCTAGTGTAGTCCTATGTTTTCATTTTTTGGCCTGGGAAGAGAGCTGATAACGCTGATGTTTTTAGTTGCTGCTCAAATGTTTGGTCTGGCCAAGGACTTTCTGAGCCTCATGCTCTACCAGGGAGGAGGAGAGGCTGGGAGGAAGCAGAGACAGGACACCTGACCTAAACTGACCAAAGAGGTATTCCATACCACAGCACGTCATGCCCAGGAGGTAATGGAGAGTTACCCGGAAGGGCTAGAGGACTGCAGGGTTGGAGGAGGTATCCGTCGGTGTTTGGATGGGGGGAGTGGGGCGAGTTATTGGTCGGCTGGTGTTGAGGTGTTGTATTCTCTTCCCTTGTTATTTCCTTTATCATTATTATTATTGGTGGTAGCAGTAGTGATTTGTGTTATACCTTAGTTAGTAAACTGTTCTTATTTCAACCCGTGGGAGTTGCATTCTTTTAGATTCTCCTCTCCGTCCCTCCAGGAGCAGGGGGAGAGCAAGAAGCGGGGGGAGTGAGTGAACGAGGTTTGCAGTTGGGTTTAAACCACGACACTTGTGAATAACCTGGTCAATAGTGTCCATTGCTAAGTCCACCCCTCGGTCACATGCCCATCTATATGTTGCATCTCTGCCCTGATGGCCTGAAGTGTCATGGGCCCATCAGGCTCAAAATAATTCACTGTCCCCTTCAGCAGTTTCTGCAGCTTCTTGCTGGGGACTCCATACAGCTGCCTTCCATCTCCGATGCTTCCAAAGAACTGGAGGGGCCCAGTGGACCAGATACTTGCTCATACAGTCCCACACACCCTGCCACTCATGACTGTCCATCTTTGGGGAAAATCCCCTGCTCCTCCTGTATCATCGTGTAACCCTAGACAAGACGCAAAACCCGACTCTGCTTAACTCCTGAGATCAGAGAAAATGGTCGTGGGTAGAACACACTCTGTGTGTGTGCAAACATGCTGATCCCCATCACAATCAGCAGGCAGGTCCCAAGGGTACCAAAAGGCAATTCAAAACCTTCAGAACTCTCAAATGATGCTGCTATAGTTGTCACTTGGATTGGTTTAGCTGCTGTGCTTGCCGGCTCTCCCACCACCAGCTTCTCTTTTCCTGGGTGCAGATCTTCCTCCTCTGCCTTGCTGGGAAATGCTGCGTGGACTCCTGCATCTTCCTGGGTCTCGGCAGGCGGATTCCGGGGGGATGCTCTCGGCTGCCGCGGGGCTGGGCTCTGCCGCGGGGCTCCACTCCTCCGTGGAGCTCGGCTGCTCCGCCGCCCCCTCCCGCTGCTCAGCAGCCGCCTTCCTCCTGACCTCCAGCCCCTCTCCTGCTGCCACCTGGTCCCCGGGGCTGCTCTCCCAGGCCTGCTCTCCCCGGGACGCTTCGGCCGCCGGCATCTCCCAGGGCTGCTCCACCTCGGCTCCCCGCAGCCTCACGAAGATGGAGGCGAGGACAAGGACCAGGACGGTGAAGAGCAGCGGGACGGCCAGGTACAAGTCCACGGACACATCCAACTCTCCCTGCTGCAGGAGCCCGTCCGTATTACAAGTCATTGCCATAAAGTACAGTGAAACGAGAACCTTAGCCCAAGCCCCACACTTGATAAACACTAACACAGCAAATACCGGTTCTAAGAAATGTACAGCATTCTGAAACTGTGAAATCAAGAGAAACAATTTTGAGAGCCAATAAATCAGCAATGTGACGACTATTAATCCGATCATCTCTGTCGTTATCTCAAACTTTCGTTCACCACCTTGGGTGCCAAAAAAAACTGTCGTGGTTTAAACAAAGTCACACAGCTCATCCACTAACACCCCCCCCTTCGCTCCCTGCCTCTACTTCTGGAGAGATGGAGAGAAGAATCAAAAAGAATGCAACTCCCACAGTTTGAGATAAGAACAGCCCTGTAACTAAGGTATAACACAAATCACTACTGCTACCACCAATAATAATAATGATAAAGGAAATAACAAGGGAAGAGAATACAACACCTCAACCCCAGCCGACCGATAAGTTCTCCCCCCCCAACCGAGGACCAACTGATGCCTTGTCCAACCCCGCAGTGCTCCAGCCCTTCCAGGTAACTCTCCGTTACCTCCTGGGCATGACGTGCTGTGGTATGGAATACCTCTCTGGTCATTTTGGGCCAGGTGTCCTGTCTCTGCTTCCTCCTGGCTTCCCCTCCTCCCTGGCAGAGCATGAGGCTCAGAAAGTCCTTGGCCAGAGCAAACATTTGAGCAGCAACTAAAAATATTGGCATTATAAGCTCTCTTCCCAGGCCAAAAAATGAAAACATAGCACTGCACTAGCCACTAAAAAGGAGAATTAATGCTACTGCTAAAGCCAGGACAAGAAGCTTTTGTTTCAATGCAGAAATTACAGTTCCAAAAGCAGAAGCTGGCGTTTCAATGCAGAACTTAAATTTTCAATGCAGAAGCTAGCATTTCAATGCAGAACTTAAAATTTCAATGCAGAACTGAAAGTTTCAATGCAGAAGCTAGCGTTGGAATGCAGAACTTGCCGTTTCAATGCAGAACTTGCCGTTTCAGTGCAGAACCTAGCGATTCAATTCAGAACTTGCCGTTTCAATGCAGAACTTAAAGTTGCAGTGCAGAAGATAGAGTTTCAATGCAGAAGCTAGCGTTTCAGTGCAGAACTTAAGGTTTCAATGCAGAAGCCAGCGTTGGAATGCAGAACTTGCCGTTTCAATGCAGAACTTGCCGTTTCAGTGCAGAAGCTAGCGATTCAATTCAGAACTTGCCGTTTCAACGCAGAACTTAAAGTTGCAGTGCAGAAGATAGAGTTTCAATGCAGAAGCTAGCATTTCAATGCAGAATTTAAAGTTTCAATGCAGAAGCTAGCGTTTCAATGCAGAACTTAAAGTTTCAATGCAGTACTTGCCATTTCAATGCAGAACTTAAAGTTTCAATGCAGAGCTAGCGTTTCAATGCAGAACTTGACGTTTCAATGCAGAACTTGCCTTTTCAATGCAGAAGCTAGCGATTCAATTCAGAACTTCTCGTTTCAATGCATAACTTAAAGTTGCAGTGCAGAAGCTAGAGTTTCAATGCAGAACTTAAATTTTCAATGGGGAAGGTAGGGATACAATGCAGAACTTGCCGTTTCAATGCAGAACATAAACTTTCAATGCAGAAGCTGGCGTTTCAATGCAGAAGCTAGGGTTTAAATGCAGAACTTAAAGTATCATGGAAGAACGTGGTGTATCAATGCAGAAGTTAAAGTTTCAATGTGGAACTTGTAATTTCAATGCAGAACTTAAAGTTTCAATGCAGAAGGTAGCGTTTCAATGCATTAATTAAAGTTTCAACGCAGAACTTGCTATTTCAATGCAGAACTTGCTATTTCAATGCCGAAGCTAGCATTTCTATGTAGAACTTAAAGTTTCAATACAGAAGCTAGTGCTTCAATGCAGAACAGAGTTTCAATTCAGAACTTAGTTTCAATGCAGAAGCTAGATTTTAAATGCAGAACTTAAAGTTTCAATACAGAACTTGCTGTTTCAATGAAGAACTTACTGTTTAATGCAGAAGCTAGCGTTTCAATGGAGAAGCGAGCATTTCAATGTAGTCCTTTAACTTTCAATGCAGAAGCTAGTGTTTCAATGTAGAACTTAAAGTTTCAATACAGAAGCTAGTGCTTCAATGCAGATCTTGCTGCTTCATTGCAGAAGTTGCCGTTACTATGCAAAGTTAAAGTTTCAATGCAGAAGCTAGTGTTTCATTGCAGAACTTGCCCTTTCAATGCAGAACTTAAAGTTGCAGTGCAGAAGATAGAGTATCAATGCAGAAGCTATAGTTTCAATGCAGAACTTAAAATTTCAATGAAGAACTGAAAGTTTCAATGCAGAAGCTAGAGTTTCAATGAAGAAGCTAGAGTTTCAATGCAGAAGCTAGAGTTTCAAGCCAGATGCTAGCGTTTCAATGCAGAACTTAAATTTTAAATGCAGTACTTGCCATTTCAATGCAGAAGCTTGCATTTAAATGCAGAACTTGCTGTTTCAATGCAGAACTTGCTGTTTCAATGCAGAACTTGCTGTTTCAAAGCAAGAGGTAGCGTTTCAATGTAGACCTTGCTGTTTCAATGTAGACCTTGCTGTTTCAATGCAGAAGCTAGCATTTCAATGCAGAACTTAGTTTTAATGTAGAACCTAGCTTTTCAAAGCAGAACCTAATGTTTCAATGCAGAACTTGTCGTTTCTATGCAGAAGCTATAGTTTCAATTCAGAATCTGCCATTTCATGGCAGAACTTAAAGTTTCAATGCAGAACTTGCTTTTCAATGCAGAAGCTAGACTTTCAACGCAGAAATTAAAGTTTCAATGCAGAATTTATCCTTTACATGAAGAACTTAAAGTTTCAGTGCAGAATCTAAAGTTCCAATGCAGGAGGTAGTCTTTCAGTGCAGAACTTCTGCAATGAAACCGCAAGTTCTGCATTGAATCACTAGCTTCTGCATTGAAATGGCAAGTTCTGCATTGAAATGGCAAGTTCTGCATTGAAACGCTAGCTTCCGCATTGAAACTGCATGGTCTGTATTGAAACATTAAGTACTGCATTGAAATGCTACGTCTTGGTTTGAAATGGCAATTTCTGTATTGAAACGGCAAGCTCTGCATTTAAACTTTACTTTCCACATTGAAACGCTAGCTTCTACATTGAAACGCTTTCTTCTGCATTGAAACTCTAAGTTCTGCATCGAAACTTTAACTTCTGCATTGAAACTCTAGCTTCTGCATTGAAACTCTAGCTGCTGCATTGAAACTGCAAGTTCTGCATTGAAAGGGCAAGTTCTGCATTGAAACTTTAATTTCTTCATTGAAACGGCAAGTTCTGCACTGGAACTTTAATTTCCGCATTGAGAATTTAAGTTCTGAATTGAAAAGCTGGCTTCTGCGCTAAGACCATAAGATTTGCATTGAAACTCTAGCTTCTGCATTAAGCATCAAGTTCTTAGAATCTTTAAGTTCTGCATTTAAATGCTCGCTTCTGCATTGAAACTTCAAGTACTGCATTAAACCTCTAGCTTCTGTGTTGAAACTTTTTGTTCTGCCCTGAAATGGTAGCTTCTGTGTTGAAACTTTAAGTTCTGCACTGAAATAGTAGCTTCTGCATTGAAACTTTATGTTCTGCTTTGAAACACTACCTCTTGCTTTGAAACGGCAATTTCTGCATTGTTCTGGGTTCAGCAGTGGCAGTCATTTTTCTCCTTATTTGTAGCTAGTTCAGTGATATGTTTTCATTTTTTGCCCTTCTCCGCAGGGCCGCTCTGAATCTCTTCTTCGCCCAATCTGTAGCCGTGCCTGGGATTGCTCCAACCCAGGTGTAGGACCTTGCACTTGTTGTGGTTGAACTTTATAAGGTTGGCATCAGCCCACCTCACAAGCGTGTCAAGGTCCCTCTGGATGGCATCCCTTCCCTCCAGCGCATTGAATGCATTGAAAATGTGGGATCTGAGCATGACATGTATGGTATGGAATAAGGGGTGGATACTGTCCTGGGTTTAGCCGTAGCAGTCATTTTTCTCCTTCTTAGTAGCGAGTGCTGTGCTGTGTTTTGTTCTTTTGGCCTGGGAACAGTGCTGATAATGATGATGTTTTAGTTGCTGCTCAAATGTTAGGTCTGAGCAAAGACTTTCTGAGCCTCATGCTCTGCCAGGGAGGAGGGGAGGCCGAGAAACTTTAAGTTCTGCATTTAAACGCTAGCTTCTGCATTGAAAGTTCAAGTTCTAGACTGAAACTTTTTGTTCTGCATTGAAACTCTAACTTCTTCATTGAAACACTAGCTTGTGCATTGAAACTTCTTTTTCTGCATTGAAACTTTTTTCTGCATTGAAGCTCTAGCTTCTGCATTGAAACATTAAGTTCTGCATTGAAAAAGCAAGATCTGCATTAAAACGGCAATTTCTGCATTGAAATGCTAGCTTCTGCATTGAAACTCTAGCTTCTGCTTTGAAGCTCTAGCTTCTGCATTGAAACTCCAGCTTCTTCATTGAAACTCTAGCTTCTGCATTGAAACGGCAAGGCATGCATTGAAACTTTATGTTCTGCATTGAAACACTACCTCTTGCTTTGAAAAGGCAATTTCTGCATTGAAACATTACCATCTGCTTTGCAACTTTATGTTCTGTGTTTAAACGCTAGCTTCTGCGTTGGAACTTTAAGTTCTACATTGAAGCACAAGCTTCTGCATTGAAACTCTAGCTTCTGCACTGAAACAATAATTTTTCATTGAAAATTTAAGTTCTGCAGTGAAACTCTATGTCCCGCATTGAAACGGCAAGTTCTGCATTGAAACTTTAAATTCTACATTGAAATGCTAGCTTCTGAATTGAAAGTTTAATTCCTTCATTGAAAATTTAAGTTCTGCATTGAAACGGCAAATTCTGCATTGAAACTTTAAGTTCTGCATTTAAACTCTAGCTTCTGCATTGAAAGTTTAAGTTCTAGATTGAAACTTTTTGTTCTGCATTGAAACTAGCTTCTGCATTGCAACTTTTTGTTCTGCATTGAAACTCTAGCTTCTGCAGTGAAACTTTAAGTTCTGCATTGAAATGGCAAGTTCTGCAATGAAACGCTAGCTTCTGCATTGAAACTTTAACTTTGCATAGTAACGGCAAGTTCTGCATTAAAACAGCAAGATCTGCATTGAAACTTTAAGTTCTGCATTGAAACGCTAGCTTCTGTATTGAAACTTTAAGTTCTACATTGAAACGCTAGCTTCTCCATTGAAACACAAGCTTCTGCGTTGAAATTTTAAGTTCTGCATTGAAACGGCAAATTCTGCATTGAAACAACAGGTTCTGCATTGAAACACTACATGTTGCTTTGAAACAGCAAGTTCTGCATTGAAACAGCAAGTTCTGCATTGAAACAGCAAGTTCTGCATTGAAATTCTAGCTTCTGCATTGAAACAGTAAGTTCTGCATTGAAAGGGCAATAACAGTAAGTTCTGAATTGAAACTTTATGTTCTCCATTGAAGAATTAGCTTCTGCATTGAAACTTTAAGTTCTACATAGAAACGCTAGCTTCTGCATTGAAAAGGCAAGTTCTGCATTGAAACTTTAATTAATGCATTGAAACATTAGCTTCTGCATTGAAACTTTAAGTTCTGCATTGAAACGGCAAGTTCTTCCATGAAACTTTAAGTTCTGCGTTTAATCGCTGGCTTCTGCATTGAAAGTTTAAGGTCCACATTGAAACGCTAGCTTCTCTACTGAAACACTAGCTTCTGCATTGAAACTTTAATTTCTGCATTTAAATGGCAAGTTCTGCATTGAAAAGCTAGCTTCTGCTTTGAAACACAGAACTTAGTTCTTAGTTGCAATGCAGAAGGCATTGTTTCAATGCAGAAATTGCTGTTTCAAAGCAAGAGGCAGTGTTTCAATGCAGAACTTAAAGTTTCAATGCAGAACTTACAGTTTCAATGCAAAAGCTAGCGTTTCAGTGCTGAACCGTCGTGGTTTAAACCCAACCACAAACCTTGTTCACTCCCCCCCCCCCCCCCCCCATTCTTGCCCTCCCCCCGCTCCTCGAGGGATGGAGAGGAGAATCGAAAAGAATGCAACTCCCACAGGTTGAGATAAGGGCAGTTTAGTAACTAAGGTAAAACACAAATCACTACTGCTACCACCAATAATAATAATGATGAAGGAAATAACAGGAGGAAATAATACAACAACTCTACACCAGCCGACCAATAAATCGCCCCACTCCTCCCAGCCAAGCACCGACCTATCCCTCATCCAACCCTGCAGTCCCCTAGCCCTTCCGGGTAACTCCCCGTTACCTCCTGGGCATGATGTGCTGTTGTATGGAATACCTCTTTGGTCACTTTGGGTCATGTGCCCTGTCTCTGCTTCCTCCCAGCTTCAACTCCTCCCTGGCAGAGCATGAGGCTCAGAAAGTCCCCGGCCACACCAAACAATTGAGCAGCAACTAAAAACATCGGCGTTAAAAGCTCTCTTGCCAGGCCAAAAAAATGAAAACATAGGACTACACTAGCTACTAAGAAGGAGAAAAATCACTGGTACTGCTGAACCCAGGACAGGCTCAGATGGACTTAGATTGGCAACATAAAGGTGAATTATTTCTGGCCTGGTGGGCCCATGACACTTCAGGCCATCAGGGCAGAGATGCAACATATAGATGGGCCCGTGACCAAGGGGTGGACTTAACAACAAACACTATTGCCCAGGTTATTCATGAGTGTGAAACGTGCTGCAATTAAACAAGCCAAACGGCTAAAGCCTCTTTGGTATGGAGGACGATGGCTGAAGTACAAATATGGGGAGGCCTGGCAGATTGACTCTATCACACTCCCACCAACCTGCCAAGGCAAGCGCCATGTGCTTACTATGGTGGAGGTAACCACTGGATGGCTGGAAACATATGCAGTGCCCCACGCCACTGCCCGGAACACGATCCTGGGCCTTGAGAAACAGATTTTGTGGCGACACGGCACCCCAGAGAGAATTGAGTCAGACAATGGGACTCATTTCCGGAATAACCTTATAGACACTTGGGCCAAAGAGCATGGCATTGAGCGGGTATATCACATCCCATACCATGCACCAGCCTCTGGGAAAATCAAACGGCACAATGGGCTGTTAAAAACAACACTGTGAGCAATGGGAGGGGGAACTTTCAAGCATTGGGATACACACTTACCAAAGCCCACCTGGTTGGTCAACACCAGAGGATCGGCCTACAGAGCTGGCCCAGCCCAGTCAGAACTTTTACATATTGTATAGGGGGACAAAGTTCCTGTGGTGCATGTGAAGAATTTGCTGGGGAAGACAGTCTGCGTTATTACTGCTTCAGGTCAAGGCAAACCCACTCGTGGGATTGCTTTTGCTCAGGGACCCGGATATACTTGGTGGGTAACGCGGGAAGATGGGGAAGTCCGATGTATACCTCAAGGGGATTTGATTTTAGAGGAAAACAGTCAATGAACGTAATTGTATGCTGTTTCCTGCTGTGTAATACTTTTATAGACCATCAATTAGATGTCTTCTGGTGACCAGCGACTGGCCCTGAATTCCCTCCAACCATCATCCCAACAGAGAATGAATTTTGATAGAACCAGACAAGTTCTGCAGTAAAGGAACAATCAGCATCAGCAGGCAACGATCCAACACTGCACACAGCCTTTCCTGTCCCGAAAGACTGTTATAAGGTATGGAACATGACATCAAGGACCGAATGGACTCAACAGCGTTAAAGGGATTGGTCCATGCACTAAGAAACTATTTCTTTTTCATTGTCCGTGTGTGTATGTGGATGTGGATTTATATATCCCCGGGGGTTGCCTGGAAGTGTTAAGGACTTCCGGGTTGGACGAGGTATCTGTCGGTGCTTGTGTGGGCGGAGGGGGGCGAGTTCTTGGACGGCTGGTGTAGAGGTGTTGCATTCTTTCCTCTTGTTATTTCCTCTATAATTATTATTATTGGTGTTAGCAGTAGTGATTTGTGTTATACCTTAGTTACTAAACTGTTCTTATCTCAACCTGTGGGAGCATGGGATAGAAACAGCAAAAATTGTTGAGAAATAGCCAAACATGGCTTTAAAGGGGTTAGAAATGGGGAGACGTGGGTGAGAAATGGCCAAAAATGGTTACAGACAGGTTAGAATGGAGTAAAAATGGGTTAGATATGTGCCAAGTTGGCTGAAAGCGGGTCAGAAATAAGCAAAAATGAGTAAGAAAAGGAAAAAATGGCTCAAAATGGCTTAGAAATATGCAAAAGCGGGCTAGAAATGGCCAAAACCTACCCAAACCGACTTAGAAGTGCGAAAAAGTGGGTTAGAAATGGCTAAATCTGGCTTGGAAAAAAGCCAAATGTGGCAATACAAAGGTTACATGGCCAAACATTGCTTAAAGCGGGTTAGAAAGGTGCGAAAAATCAGTTAGAAATGGCAAAAAAAGCATAAAACATTTTAGAAATGAAAAAAGGGTTAGAAATGGGCAAAAAATGGATTAGAAGAGGGCAAAAATAGATTAGAAATGGCCCAGAATGGCTGAAAAGAGGTAAGAAACGGGCAAAGCATAGTAGGAAAAGGAAAGAAATGGCTTAAGAGGGGTTGAAAGAGGGCAAAAATATGAGAGAAGCGGCAAGACATGGCTGAAAGTGTGTTTCGGATGGGCAAAAGTGGGAGAGAAATGGCAAAGCCTGCTTAAAATTAGACAGAAATGGCTTAAAATGGCTTAGAAATGGGCAAACTGACTAGAAAAGGGCAATAAAGGCTTAAAATTGGTTAGAAACGGGGAGAAAACTGTGGGGGATTGGCTTGTTGAAAAAGGTCACGTTCCCATCAACGAGCTGAAACAAGACATCTGTGTAGAACATGGTGCAGACTTCTCACGCCAGATAATGAGGAACTGAAGGACACCGGCAAACAGCAACATACTATGAACAATCACAGCCAAGGACACTAAGCGATAAGTGCATGAGAAAGAGGATGGTGGGGGGGGGGTGCACGGTGTAGCTGCAAAAATATAGAGCTTACGCAATGCCTTATTTGTGCCAGAACCAATCAAGTGCCTAGTATTTGCATATTTACTGTCATATTAACCAAAGGTAGAAGCCCAATGAACGAAGCTTGCTGGTAACTCATATTGAGTCGTCCAAGTCTTCCTTTCACGACAGAAAACGGTTTAGAAAAAGCAAAAGATGACTTAAAAGGAGTTAGAAGTGGGAAAAAATGAGATAGAAATGGCCAAAAGTGGCTGAAAACATTGACGAAATTTACAAGAATGCGTAAGAAATGGGAAGAAAATGCTTCTAACTTGTGACAAAAGGGCAAAACCAGGTTAGAAATGGCCAAAAATGTATTCTAATGAGTTTCAAATTGGCAAAAGTGGGATAGAAATGGCAAGGATCGTTTACAAATAGCCAGAAATAGCTGAAAACGGTCAGAAATGAGAAAAATGGGTGAGAAAATGGGGCAAAACCGGTCTAGAAATAGACGAAATGGCAAAAAATGGGTTAGAAAAGACCAGCAACTGCTTTAAAAGGGTTAGCCATGGCCAAAAATGGGCTAGGAATAGACCAAAGCGGCTTAAAACAGGTTAGAAATGGGCGAAAACGGTTCAGAAAAGGGAAAAAACACAGCTTAAACCGGGTTGAAACTTGGCAAAACTAGGATCAAAACGGGCAAGCATGGGATAGAAACGGCAAAAATTGTTGAGAAATAGCCAAACATGGCTTTAAAGGGGTTAGAAATGGGGACACGTGGGTGAGAAATGGCCAAAAATGGTTACAGACAGGTTAGAAGGGAGTAAAAATGGGTTAGATATGTGCCAAGATGGCTGAAAGCGGGTCAGAAATAAGCAAAAATGAGTAAGAAAAGGAAAAAATGGCTCAAAATGGCCTGGAAATATGCAAAAGCGGGCTAGAAATGGCCAAAACCTACCCAAACCGACTTAGAAGTGCGAAAAAGTGGGTTAGAAATGGCTAAATCTGGCTTGGAAAAAGCCAAATGTGGCAATACAAAGGTTACATGGCCAAACATTGCTTAAAGCGGGTTAGAAAGGTGCAAAAAATCGGTTGGAAATGGCAAAAAAAGCATAAAACATTTTAGAAATGAAAAAAGGGTTAGAAATGGGCAAAAAATGGATTAGAAGTGGGCAAAAATAGATTAGAAATGGCCCAGAATGGCTGAAAAGAGGTAAGAAACGGGCAAAGCATAGTAGGAAAAGGAAAGAAATGGCTTAAGAGGGGTTGAAAGAGGGCAAAAATATGAGAGGAGCGGCAAGACATGGCTGAAAGTGTGTTTCGGATGGGCAAAAGTGGGAGAGAAATGGCAAAGCCTGCTTAAAATTAGACAGACATGGCTTAAAATGGCTTAGAAATGGGCCAACTGATTAGAAAAGGGCAATAAAGGCTTAAAATTGGTTAGAAACGGGGAGAAAACTGTGGGGGATTGGCTTGTAGAAAAAGGTCACGTTCCCATCAACGAGCTGAAACAAGACATCTGTGTAGAACATGGTGCAGACTTCTCACGCCAGATAATGAGGAACTGAAGGACACCGGCAAACAGCAACATACTATGAACAATCACAGCCAAGGACACTAAGCGATAAGTGCATGAGAAAGAGGATGGTGGGGGGGGGGGGTGCACGGTGTAGCTGCAAAAATATAGAGCTTACGCAATGCCTTATTTGTGCCAGAACCAATCAAGTGCCTAGTATTTGCATATTTACTGTCATATTAACCGAAGGTAGAAGCCCAATGAACGAAGCTTGCTGGTAACTCATATTGAGTCGTCCAAGTCTTCCTTTCACGACAGAAAACGGTTTAGAAAAAGCAAAAGATGACTTAAAAGGAGTTAGAAGTGGGAAAAAATGAGATAGAAATGGCCAAAAGTGGCTGAAAACATTGACGAAATTTACAAGAATGCGTAAGAAATGGGAAGAAAATGCTTCTAACTTGTGACAAAAGGGCAAAACCAGGTTAGAAATGGCCAAAAATGTATTCCAATGAGTTTGAAATTGGCAAAAGTGGGTGAGAAATGGCAAGGATCGTTTACAAATAGCCAGAAATAGCTGAAAACGGTCAGAAATGAGAAAAATGGGTGAGAAAATGGGGCAAAACCGGTCTAGAAATAGACGAAATGGCAAAAAATGGGTTAGAAAAGACCAGCAACTGCTTTAAAAGGGTTAGCCATGGCCAAAAATGGGCTAGGAATAGACCAAAGCGGCTTAAAACAGGTTAGAAATGGGCAAAAACGGTTCAGAAAAGGCAAAAACACGGCTTAAAACGGGTTGAAACTTGGCAAAACTAGGATCGAAATGGGCAAGCATGGGATAGAAACGGCAAAAATTGTTGAGAAATAGCCAAACATGGCTTTAAAGGGGTTAGAAATGGGGACACATGGGTGAGAAATGGCCAAAAATGGTTACAGACAGGTTAGAAGGGAGTAAAAATGGGTTAGATATGTGCCAAGATGGCTGAAAGCGGGTCAGAAATAAGCAAAAATGAGTAAGAAAAGGAAAAAATGGCTCAAAATGTCTTAGAAATACGCAAAAGCGGGCTAGAAATGGCCAAAACCTACCCAAACCGACTTAGAAGTGCGAAAAAGTGGGTTAGAAATGGCTAAATCTGGCTTGGAAAAAGCCAAATGTGGCAATACAAAGGTTACATGGCCAAACATTGCTTAAAGCGGGTTAGAAAGGTGCAAAAAATCGGTTGGAAATGGCAAAAAAAGCATAAAACATTTTAGAAATGAAAAAAAGGGTTAGAAATGGGCAAAAAATGGATTAGAAGTGGGCAAAAATAGATTAGAAATGGCCCAGAATGGCTGAAAAGAGGTAAGAAACGGGCAAAGCATAGTAGGAAAAGGAAAGAAATGGCTTAAGAGGGGTTGAAAGAGGGCAAAAATATGAGAGGAGCGGCAAGACATGGCTGAAAGTGTGTTTCGGATGGGCAAAAGTGGGAGAGAAATGGCAAAGCCTGCTTAAAATTAGACAGACATGGCTTAAAATGGCTTAGAAATGGGCAAACTGACTAGAAAAGGGCAATAAAGGCTTAAAATTGGTTAGAAACGGGGAGAAAACTGTGGGGGATTGGCTTGTCGAAAAAGGTCACGTTCCCATCAACGAGCTGAAACAAGACATCTGTGTAGAACATGGTGCAGACTTCTCACGCCAGATAATGAGGAACTGAAGGACACCGGCAAACAGCAACATACTATGAACAATCACAGCCAAGGACACTAAGCAATACGAGCATGAGAAAGAGGATGGTGGGGGGGGGGGGGGCACGGTGTAGCTGCAAAAATATAGAGCTTCCGCAATGCCTTATTTGTGCCAGAACCAATCAAGTGCCTAGTATTTGCATATTTACTGTCATATTAACCGAAGGTAGAAGCCCAATGAACGAAGCTTGCTGGTAACTCATATTGAGTCGTCCAAGTCTTCCTTTCACGACAGAAAACGGTTTAGAAAAAGCAAAAGATGACTTAAAAGGAGTTAGAAGTGGGAAAAAATGAGATAGAAATGGCCAAAAGTGGCTGAAAACATTGACGAAATTTACAAGAATGCGTAAGAAATGGGAAGAAAATGCTTCTAACTTGTGACAAAAGGGCAAAACCAGGTTAGAAATGGCCAAAAATGTATTCCAATGAGTTTGAAATTGGCAAAAGTGGGTGAGAAATGGCAAGGATCGTTTACAAATAGCCAGAAATAGCTGAAAACGGTCAGAAATGAGAAAAATGGGTGAGAAAATGGGGCAAAACCGGTCTAGAAATAGACGAAATGGCAAAAAATGGGTTAGAAAAGACCAGCAACTGCTTTAAAAGGGTTAGCCATGGCCAAAAATGGGCTAGGAATAGACCAAAGCGGCTTAAAACAGGTTAGAAATGGGCAAAAACGGTTCAGAAAAGGCAAAAACACGGCTTAAAACGGGTTGAAACTTGGCAAAACTAGGATCGAAACGGGCAAGCATGGGATAGAAACGGCAAAAATTGTTGAGAAATAGCCAAACATGGCTTTAAAGGGGTTAGAAATGGGGACACATGGGTGAGAAATGGCCAAAAATGGTTACAGACAGGTTAGAAGGGAGTAAAAATGGGTTAGATATGTGCCAAGATGGCTGAAAGCGGGTCAGAAATAAGCAAAAATGAGTAAGAAAAGGAAAAAATGGCTCAAAATGTCTTAGAAATACGCAAAAGCGGGCTAGAAATGGCCAAAACCTACCCAAACCGACTTAGAAGTGCGAAAAAGTGGGTTAGAAATGGCTAAATCTGGCTTGGAAAAAGCCAAATGTGGCAATACAAAGGTTACATGGCCAAACATTGCTTAAAGCGGGTTAGAAAGGTGCGAAAAATCGGTTGGAAATGGCAAAAAAAGCATAAAACATTTTAGAAATGAAAAAAAGGGTTAGAAATGGGCAAAAAATGGATTAGAAGTGGGCAAAAATAGGTTAGAAATGGCCCAGAATGGCTGAAAAGAGGTAAGAAACGGGCAAAGCATAGTAGGAAAAGGAAAGAAATGGCTTAAGAGGGGTTGAAAGAGGGCAAAAATATGAGAGGAGCGGCAAGACATGGCTGAAAGTGTGTTTCGGATGGGCAAAAGTGGGAGAGAAATGGCAAAGACTGCTTAAAATTAGACAGACATGGCTTAAAATGGCTTAGAAATGGGCAAACTGACTAGAAAAGGGCAATAAAGGCTTAAAATTGGTTAGAAACGGGGAGAAAACTGTGGGGGATTGGCTTGTCGAAAAAGGTCACGTTCCCATCAACGAGCTGAAACAAGACATCTGTGTAGAACATGGTGCAGACTTCTCACGCCAGATAATGAGGAACTGAAGGACACCGGCAAACAGCAACATACTATGAACAATCACAGCCAAGGACACTAAGCGATAAGTGCATGAGAAAGAGGATGGTGGGGGGGGGGTGCGCGGTGTAGCTGCAAAAATATAGAGCTTACGCAATGCCTTATTTGTGCCAGAACCAATCAAGTGCCTAGTATTTGCATATTTACTGTCATATTAACCGAAGGTAGAAGCCCAATGAACGAAGCTTGCTGGTAACTCATATTGAGTCGTCCAAGTCTTCCTTTCACGACAGAAAACGGTTTAGAAAAAGCAAAAGATGACTTAAAAGGAGTTAGAAGTGGGAAAAAATGAGATAGAAATGGCCAAAAGTGGCTGAAAACATTGACGAAATTTACAAGAATGCGTAAGAAATGGGAAGAAAATGCTTCTAACTTGTGACAAAAGGGCAAAACCAGGTTAGAAATGGCCAAAAATGTATTCTAATGAGTTTCAAATTGGCAAAAGTGGGATAGAAATGGCAAGGATCGTTTACAAATAGCCAGAAATAGCTGAAAACGGTCAGAAATGAGAAAAATGGGTGAGAAAATGGGGCAAAACCGGTCTAGAAATAGACGAAATGGCAAAAAATGGGTTAGAAAAGACCAGCAACTGCTTTAAAAGGGTTAGCCATGGCCAAAAATGGGCTAGGAATAGACCAAAGTGGCTTAAAACAGGTTAGAAATGGGCAAAAACGGTTCAGAAAAGGGAAAAAACACAGCTTAAACCGGGTTGAAACTTGGCAAAACTAGGATCAAAACGGGCAAGCATGGGATAGAAACGGCAAAAATTGTTGAGAAATAGCCAAACATGGCTTTAAAGGGGTTAGAAATGGGGAGACGTGGGTGAGAAATGGACAAAAATGGTTACAGACAGGTTAGAAGGGAGTAAAAATGGGTTAGATATGTGCCAAGATGGCTGAAAGCGGGTCAGAAATAAGCAAAAATGAGTAAGAAAAGGAAAAAATGGCTCAAAATGGCTTAGAAATATGCAAAAGCGGGCTAGAAATGGCCAAAACCTACCCAAACCGACTTAGAAGTGCGAAAAAGTGGGTTAGAAATGGCTAAATCTGGCTTGGAAAAAGCCAAATGTGGCAATACAAAGATTACATGGCCAAACATTGCTTAAAGCGGGTTAGAAAGGTGCAAAAAATCGGTTAGAAATGGCAAAAAAAGCATAAAACATTTTAGAAATGAAAAAAGGGTTAGAAATGGGCAAAAAATGGATTAGAAGTGGGCAAAAATAGATTAGAAATGGCCCAGAATGGCTGAAAAGAGGTAAGAAACGGGCAAAGCATAGTAGGAAAAGGAAAGAAATGGCTTAAGAGGGGTTGAAAGAGGGCAAAAATATGAGAGGAGCGGCAAGATATGGCTGAAAGTGTGTTTCGGATGGGCAAAAGTGGGAGAGAAATGGCAAAGCCTGCTTAAAATTAGACAGAAATGGCTTAAAATGGCTTAGAAATGGGCCAACTGATTAGAAAAGGGCAATAAAGGCTTAAAATTGGTTAGAAACGGGGAGAAAACTGTGGGGGATTGGCTTGTCGAAAAAGGTCACGTTCCCATCAACGAGCTGAAACAAGACATCTGTGTAGAACATGGTGCAGACTTCTCACGCCAGATAATGAGGAACTGAAGGACACCGGCAAACAGCAACATACTATGAACAATCACAGCCAAGGACACTAAGCGATAAGTGCATGAGAAAGAGGATGGGGGGGGGGGGGGGTGCACGGTGTAGCTGCAAAAATATAGAGCTTACGCAATGCCTTATTTGTGCCAGAACCAATCAAGTGCCTAGTATTTGCATATTTACTGTCATATTAACCGAAGGTAGAAGCCCAATGAACGAAGCTTGCTGGTAACTCATATTGAGTCGTCCAAGTCTTCCTTTCACGACAGAAAACGGTTTAGAAAAAGCAAAAGATGACTTAAAAGGAGTTAGAAGTGGGAAAAAATGAGATAGAAATGGCCAAAAGTGGCTGAAAACATTGACGAAATTTACAAGAATGCGTAAGAAATGGGAAGAAAATGCTTCTAACTTGTGACAAAAGGGCAAAACCAGGTTAGAAATGGCCAAAAATGTATTCCAATGAGTTTGAAATTGGCAAAACTGGGTGAGAAATGGCAAGGATCGTTTACAAATAGCCAGAAATAGCTGAAAACGGTCAGAAATGAGAAAAATGGGTGAGAAAATGGGGCAAAACCGGTCTAGAAATAGACGAAATGGCAAAAAATGGGTTAGAAAAGACCAGCAACTGCTTTAAAAGGGTTAGCCATGGCCAAAAATGGGCTAGGAATAGACCAAAACGGCTTAAAACAGGTTAGAAATGGGCAAAAACGGTTCAGAAAAGGCAAAAACACGGCTTAAAACGGGTTGAAACTTGGCAAAACTAGGATCGAAACGGGCAAGCATGGGATAGAAACGGCAAAAAATGTTGAGAAATAGCCAAACATGGCTTTAAAGGGGTTAGAAATGGGGACACGTGGGTGAGAAAAGGCCAAAAATCGTTACAGACAGGTTAGAAGGGAGTAAAAATGGGTTAGATATGTGCCAAGATGGCTGAAAGCGGGTCAGAAATAAGCAAAAATGAGCAAGAAAAAGAAAAAATGGCTCAAAATGGCTTAGAAATATGCAAAAGCGGGCTAGAAATGGCCAAAACCTACCCAAACCGACTTAGAAGTGCGAAAAAGTGGGTTAGAAATGGCTAAATCTGGCTTGGAAAAAGCCAAATGTGGCAATACAAAGGTTACATGGCCAAACATTGCTTAAAGCGGGTTAGAAAGGTGCGAAAAATCGGTTAGAAATGGCAAAAAAAAGCATAAAACATTTTAGAAATGAAAAAAGGGTTAGAAATGGGCAAAAAATGGATTAGAAGTGGGCAAAAATAGATTAGAAATGGCCAAGAATGGCTGAAAAGAGGTAAGAAACGGGCAAAGCATAGTAGGAAAAGGAAAGAAATGGCTTAAGAGGGGTTGAAAGAGGGCAAAAATATGAGAGAAGCGGCAAGACATGGCTGAAAGTGTGTTTCGGATGGGCAAAAGTGGGAGAGAAATGGCAAAGCCTGCTTAAAATTAGACAGAAATGGCTTAAAATGGCTTAGAAATGGGCCAACTGATTAGAAAAGGGCAATAAAGGCTTAAAATTGGTTAGAAACGGGGAGAAAACTGTGGGGGATTGGCTTGTCGAAAAAGGTCACGTTCCCATCAACGAGCTGAAACAAGACATCTGTGTAGATCATGGTGCAGACTTCTCACGCCAGATAATGAGGAACTGAAGGACACCGGCAAACAGCAACATACTATGAACAATCACAGCCAAGGACACTAAGCGATAAGTGCATGAGAAAGAGGATGGTGGGGGGGGGGTGCACGGTGTAGCTGCAAAAATATAGAGCTTCCGCAATGCCTTATTTGTGCCAGAACCAATCAAGTGCCTAGTATTTGCATATTTACTGTCATATTAACCGAAGGTAGAAGCCCAATGAACGAAGCTTGCTGGTAACTCATATTGAGTCGTCCAAGTCTTCCTTTCACGACAGAAAACGGTTTAGAAAAAGCAAAAGATGACTTAAAAGGAGTTAGAAGTGGGGAAAAATGAGATAGAAATGGCCAAAAGTGGCTGAAAACATTGACGAAATTTACAAGAATGCGTAAGAAATGGGAAGAAAATGCTTCTAACTTGTGACAAAAGGGCAAAACCAGGTTAGAAATGGCCAAAAATGTATTCCAATGAGTTTCAAATTGGCAGAAGTGGGAGAGAAATGGAAAGGATCGTTTACAAATTGCCAGAAATAGCTGAAAACGGTCAGAAATGAGAAAAATGGGTGAGAAAATGGGGCAAAACCGGTCTAGAAATAGACGAAATGGCAAAAAATGGGTTAGAAAAGACCAGCAACTGCTTTAAAAGGGTTAGCCATGGCCAAAAATGGGCTAGGAATAGACCAAAACGGCTTAAAACATGTTAGAAATGGGCAAAAACGGTTCAGAAAAGGCAAAAACACGGCTTAAAACGGGTTGAAACTTGGCAAAACTAGGATCGAAACGGGCAAGCATGGGATAGAAACGGCAAAAAATGTTGAGAAATAGCCAAACATGGCTTTAAAGGGGTTAGAAATGGGGACACGTGGGTGAGAAAAGGCCAAAAATCGTTACAGACAGGTTAGAAGGGAGTAAAAATGGGTTAGATATGTGCCAAGATGGCTGAAAGCGGGTCAGAAATAAGCAAAAATGAGCAAGAAAAAGAAAAAATGGCTCAAAATGGCTTAGAAATATGCAAAAGCGGGCTAGAAATGGCCAAAACCTACCCAAACCGACTTAGAAGTGCGAAAAAGTGGGTTAGAAATGGCTAAATCTGGCTTGGAAAAAGCCAAATGTGGCAATACAAAGGTTACATGGCCAAACATTGCTTAAAGCGGGTTAGAAAGGTGCGAAAAATCGGTTAGAAATGGCAAAAAAAAGCATAAAACATTTTAGAAATGAAAAAAGGGTTAGAAATGGGCAAAAAATGGATTAGAAGTGGGCAAAAATAGATTAGAAATGGCCAAGAATGGCTGAAAAGAGGTAAGAAACGGGCAAAGCATAGTAGGAAAAGGAAAGAAATGGCTTAAGAGGGGTTGAAAGAGGGCAAAAATATGAGAGAAGCGGCAAGACATGGCTGAAAGTGTGTTTCGGATGGGCAAAAGTGGGAGAGAAATGGCAAAGCCTGCTTAAAATTAGACAGAAATGGCTTAAAATGGCTTAGAAATGGGCCAACTGATTAGAAAAGGGCAATAAAGGCTTAAAATTGGTTAGAAACGGGGAGAAAACTGTGGGGGATTGGCTTGTCGAAAAAGGTCACGTTCCCATCAACGAGCTGAAACAAGACATCTGTGTAGATCATGGTGCAGACTTCTCACGCCAGATAATGAGGAACTGAAGGACACCGGCAAACAGCAACATACTATGAACAATCACAGCCAAGGACACTAAGCGATAAGTGCATGAGAAAGAGGATGGTGGGGGGGGGGGTGCACGGTGTAGCTGCAAAAATATAGAGCTTCCGCAATGCCTTATTTGTGCCAGAACCAATCAAGTGCCTAGTATTTGCATATTTACTGTCATATTAACCGAAGGTAGAAGCCCAATGAACGAAGCTTGCTGGTAACTCATATTGAGTCGTCCAAGTCTTCCTTTCACGACAGAAAACGGTTTAGAAAAAGCAAAAGATGACTTAAAAGGAGTTAGAAGTGGGGAAAAATGAGATAGAAATGGCCAAAAGTGGCTGAAAACATTGACGAAATTTACAAGAATGCGTAAGAAATGGGAAGAAAATGCTTCTAACTTGTGACAAAAGGGCAAAACCAGGTTAGAAATGGCCAAAAATGTATTCCAATGAGTTTCAAATTGGCAGAAGTGGGAGAGAAATGGAAAGGATTGTTTACAAATTGCCAGAAATAGCTGAAAACGGTCAGAAATGAGAAAAATGGGTGAGAAAATGGGGCAAAACCGGTCTAGAAATAGACGAAATGGCAAAAAATGGGTTAGAAAAGACCAGCAACTGCTTTAAAAGGGTTAGCCATGGCCAAAAATGGGCTAGGAATAGACCAAAACGGCTTAAAACATGTTAGAAATGGGCAAAAACGGTTCAGAAAAGGCAAAAACACGGCTTAAAACGGGTTGAAACTTGGCAAAACTAGGATCGAAACGGGCAAGCATGGGATAGAAACGGCAAAAAATGTTGAGAAATAGCCAAACATGGCTTTAAAGGGGTTAGAAATGGGGACACGTGGGTGAGAAAAGGCCAAAAATCGTTACAGACAGGTTAGAAGGGAGTAAAAATGGGTTAGATATGTGCCAAGATGGCTGAAAGCGGGTCAGAAATAAGCAAAAATGAGCAAGAAAAAGAAAAAATGGCTCAAAATGGCTTAGAAATATGCAAAAGCGGGCTAGAAATGGCCAAAACCTACCCAAACCGACTTAGAAGTGCGAAAAAGTGGGTTAGAAATGGCTAAATCTGGCTTGGAAAAAGCCAAATGTGGCAATACAAAGGTTACATGGCCAAACATTGCTTAAAGCGGGTTAGAAAGGTGCGAAAAATCGGTTAGAAATGGCAAAAAAAAGCATAAAACATTTTAGAAATGAAAAAAGGGTTAGAAATGGGCAAAAAATGGATTAGAAGTGGGCAAAAATAGATTAGAAATGGCCAAGAATGGCTGAAAAGAGGTAAGAAACGGGCAAAGCATAGTAGGAAAAGGAAAGAAATGGCTTAAGAGGGGTTGAAAGAGGGCAAAAATATGAGAGGAGCGGCAAGACATGGCTGAAAGTGTGTTTCGGATGGGCAAAAGTGGGAGAGAAATGGCAAAGCCTGCTTAAAATTAGACAGAAATGGCTTAAAATGGCTAAGAAATGGGCCAACTGATTAGAAAAGGGCAATAAAGGCTTAAAATTGGTTAGAAACGGGGAGAAAACTGTGGGGGATTGGCTTGTCGAAAAAGGTCACGTTCCCATCAACGAGCTGAAACAAGACATCTGTGTAGATCATGGTGCAGACTTCTCACGCCAGATAATTAGGAACTGAAGGACACCGGCAAACAGCAACATACTATGAACAATCACAGCCAAGGACACAAAGCGATAAGTGCATGAGAAAGAGGATGGTGGGGGGGGGGTGCACGGTGTAGCTGCAAAAATATAGAGCTTCCGCAATGCCTTATTTGTGCCAGAACCAATCAAGTGCCTAGTATTTGCATATTTACTGTCATATTAACCGAAGGTAGAAGCCCAATGAACGAAGCTTGCTGGTAACTCATATTGAGTCGTCCAAGTCTTCCTTTCACGACAGAAAACGGTTTAGAAAAAGCAAAAGATGACTTAAAAGGAGTTAGAAGTGGGGAAAAATGAGATAGAAATGGCCAAAAGTGGCTGAAAACATTGACGAAATTTACAAGAATGCGTAAGAAATGGGAAGAAAATGCTTCTAACTTGTGACAAAAGGGCAAAACCAGGTTAGAAATGGCCAAAAATGTATTCCAATGAGTTTCAAATTGGCAAAAGTGGGAGAGAAATGGCAAGGATCGTTTACAAATAGCCAGAAATAGCTGAAAACGGTCAGAAATGAGAAAAATGGGTGAGAAAATGGGGCAAAACCGGTCTAGAAATAGACGAAATGGCAAAAAATGGGTTAGAAAAGACCAGCAACTGCTTTAAAAGGGTTAGCCATGGCCAAAAATGGGCTAGGAATAGACCAAAACGGCTTAAAACAGGTTAGAAATGGGCAAAAACGGTTCAGAAAAGGCAAAAACACGGCTTAAAACGGGTTGAAACTTGGCAAAACTAGGATCGAAACGGGCAAGCATGGGATAGAAACGGCAAAAAATGTTGAGAAATAGCCAAACATGGCTTTAAAGGGGTTAGAAATGGGGACACGTGGGTGAGAAAAGGCCAAAAATCGTTACAGACAGGTTAGAAGGGAGTAAAAATGGGTTAGATATGTGCCAAGATGGCTGAAAGCGGGTCAGAAATAAGCAAAAATGAGCAAGAAAAAGAAAAAATGGCTCAAAATGGCTTAGAAATATGCAAAAGCGGGCTAGAAATGGCCAAAACCTACCCAAACCGACTTAGAAGTGCGAAAAAGTGGGTTAGAAATGGCTAAATCTGGCTTGGAAAAAGCCAAGTGTGGCAATACAAAGGTTACATGGCCAAACATTGCTTAAAGCGGGTTAGAAAGGTGCGAAAAATCGGTTAGAAATGGCAAAAAAAAGCATAAAACATTTTAGAAATGAAAAAAGGGTTAGAAATGGGCAAAAAATGGATTAGAAGTGGGCAAAAATAGATTAGAAATGGCCCAGAATGGCTGAAAAGAGGTAAGAAACGGGCAAAGCATAGTAGGAAAAGGAAAGAAATGGCTTAAGAGGGGTTGAAAGAGGGCAAAAATATGAGAAGAGCGGCAAGACATGGCTGAAAGTGTGTTTCGGATGGGCAAAAGTGGGAGAGAAATGGCAAAGCCTGCTTAAAATTAGACAGAAATGGCTTAAAATGGCTAAGAAATGGGCCAACTGATTAGAAAAGGGCAATAAAGGCTTAAAATTGGTTAGAAACGGGGAGAAAACTGTGGGGGATTGGCTTGTCGAAAAAGGTCACGTTCCCATCAACGAGCTGAAACAAGACATCTGTGTAGATCATGGTGCAGACTTCTCACGCCAGATAATTAGGAACTGAAGGACACCGGCAAACAGCAACATACTATGAACAATCACAGCCAAGGACACTAAGCGATAAGTGCATGAGAAAGAGGATGGTGGGGGGGGGGGTGCACGGTGTAGCTGCAAAAATATAGAGCTTCCGCAATGCCTTATTTGTGCCAGAACCAATCAAGTGCCTAGTATTTGCATATTTACTGTCATATTAACCGAAGGTAGAAGCCCAATGAACGAAGCTTGCTGGTAACTCATATTGAGTCGTCCAAGTCTTCCTTTCACGACAGAAAACGGTTTAGAAAAAGCAAAAGATGACTTAAAAGGAGTTAGAAGTGGGAAAAAATGAGATAGAAATGGCCAAAAGCGGCTGAAAACATTGACGAAATTTACAAGAATGCGTAAGAAATGGGAAGAAAATGCTTCTAACTTGTGACAAAAGGGCAAAACCAGGTTAGAAATGGCCAAAAATGTATTCCAATGAGTTTCAAATTGGCAAAAGTGGGATAGAAATGGCAAGGATCGTTTACAAATAGCCAGAAATAGCTGAAAACGGTCAGAAATGAGAAAAATGGGTGAGAAAATGGGGCAAAACCGGTCTAGAAATAGACGAAATGGCAAAAAATGGGTTAGAAAAGACCAGCAACTGCTTTAAAAGGGTTAGCCATGGCCAAAAATGGGCTAGGAATAGACCAAAACGGCTTAAAACAGGTTAGAAATGGGCAAAAACGGTTCAGAAAAGGCAAAAACACGGCTTAAAACGGGTTGAAACTTGGCAAAACTAGGATCGAAACGGGCAAGCATGGGATAGAAACGGCAAAAAATGTTGAGAAATAGCCAAACATGGCTTTAAAGGGGTTAGAAATGGGGACACGTGGGTGAGAAAAGGCCAAAAATCGTTACAGACAGGTTAGAAGGGAGTAAAAATGGGTTAGATATGTGCCAAGATGGCTGAAAGCGGGTCAGAAATAAGCAAAAATGAGCAAGAAAAAGAAAAAATGGCTCAAAATGGCTTAGAAATATGCAAAAGCGGGCTAGAAATGGCCAAAACCTACCCAAACCGACTTAGAAGTGCGAAAAAGTGGGTTAGAAATGGCTAAATCTGGCTTGGAAAAAGCCAAGTGTGGCAATACAAAGGTTACATGGCCAAACATTGCTTAAAGCGGGTTAGAAAGGTGCGAAAAATCGGTTAGAAATGGCAAAAAAAAGCATAAAACATTTTAGAAATGAAAAAAGGGTTAGAAATGGGCAAAAAATGGATTAGAAGTGGGCAAAAATAGATTAGAAATGGCCCAGAATGGCTGAAAAGAGGTAAGAAACGGGCAAAGCATAGTAGGAAAAGGAAAGAAATGGCTTAAGAGGGGTTGAAAGAGGGCAAAAATATGAGAAGAGCGGCAAGACATGGCTGAAAGTGTGTTTCGGATGGGCAAAAGTGGGAGAGAAATGGCAAAGCCTGCTTAAAATTAGACAGAAATGGCTTAAAATGGCTAAGAAATGGGCCAACTGATTAGAAAAGGGCAATAAAGGCTTAAAATTGGTT
Organism: Lathamus discolor; assembly: GCF_037157495.1. NCBI lineage: Eukaryota > Metazoa > Chordata > Aves > Psittaciformes > Psittacidae > Lathamus > Lathamus discolor. Next base: position 38,609,639 of record NC_088908.1, on the reverse strand, counting down.
AGAAACGGGGAGAAAACTGTGGGGGATTGGCTTGTCGAAAAAGGTCACGTTCCCATCAACGAGCTGAAACAAGACATCTGTGTAGATCATGGTGCAGACTTCTCACGCCAGATAATTAGGAACTGAAGGACACCGGCAAACAGCAACATACTATGAACAATCACAGCCAAGGACACAAAGCGATAAGTGCATGAGAAAGAGGATGGTGGGGGGGGGGGTGCACGGTGTAGCTGCAAAAATATAGAGCTTCCGCAATGCCTTATTTGTGCCAGAACCAATCAAGTGCCTAGTATTTGCATATTTACTGTCATATTAACCGAAGGTAGAAGCCCAATGAACGAAGCTTGCTGGTAACTCATATTGAGTCGTCCAAGTCTTCCTTTCACGACAGAAAACGGTTTAGAAAAAGCAAAAGATGACTTAAAAGGAGTTAGAAGTGGGAAAAAATGAGATAGAAATGGCCAAAAGCGGCTGAAAACATTGACGAAATTTACAAGAATGCGTAAGAAATGGGAAGAAAATGCTTCTAACTTGTGACAAAAGGGCAAAACCAGGTTAGAAATGGCCAAAAATGTATTCCAATGAGTTTCAAATTGGCAGAAGTGGGAGAGAAATGGAAAGGATCGTTTACAAATTGCCAGAAATAGCTGAAAACGGTCAGAAATGAGAAAAATGGGTGAGAAAATGGGGCAAAACCGGTCTAGAAATAGACGAAATGGCAAAAAATGGGTTAGAAAAGACCAGCAACTGCTTTAAAAGGGTTAGCCATGGCCAAAAATGGGCTAGGAATAGACCAAAACGGCTTAAAACATGTTAGAAATGGGCAAAAACGGTTCAGAAAAGGCAAAAACACGGCTTAAAACGGGTTGAAACTTGGCAAAACTAGGATCGAAACGGGCAAGCATGGGATAGAAACGGCAAAAAATGTTGAGAAATAGCCAAACATGGCTTTAAAGGGGTTAGAAATGGGGACACGTGGGTGAGAAAAGGCCAAAAATCGTTACAGACAGGTTAGAAGGGAGTAAAAATGGGTTAGATATGTGCCAAGATGGCTGAAAGCGGGTCAGAAATAAGCAAAAATGAGCAAGAAAAAGAAAAAATGGCTCAAAATGGCTTAGAAATATGCAAAAGCGGGCTAGAAATGGCCAAAACCTACCCAAACCGACTTAGAAGTGCGAAAAAGTGGGTTAGAAATGGCAAAATCTGGCTTGGAAAAAGCCAAGTGTGGCAATACAAAGGTTACATGGCCAAACATTGCTTAAAGCGGGTTAGAAAGGTGCGAAAAATCGGTTAGAAATGGCAAAAAAAAGCATAAAACATTTTAGAAATGAAAAAAGGGTTAGAAATGGGCAAAAAATGGATTAGAAGTGGGCAAAAATAGATTAGAAATGCCCAGAATGGCTGAAAAGAGGTAAGAAACGGGCAAAGCATAGTAGGAAAAGGAAAGAAATGGCTTAAGAGGGGTTGAAAGAGGGCAAAAATATGAGAGGAGCGGCAAGACATGGCTGAAAGTGTGTTTCGGATGGGCAAAAGTGGGAGAGAAATGGCAAAGCCTGCTTAAAATTAGACAGAAATGGCTTAAAATGGCTAAGAAATGGGCCAACTGATTAGAAAAGGGCAATAAAGGCTTAAAATTGGTTAGAAACGGGGAGAAAACTGTGGGGATTGGCTTGTCGAAAAAGGTCACGTTCCCATCAACGAGCTGAAACAAGACATCTGTGTAGATCATGGTGCAGACTTCTCACGCCAGATAATTAGGAACTGAAGGACACCGGCAAACAGCAACATACTATGAACAATCACAGCCAAGGACACAAAGCGATAAGTGCATGAGAAAGAGGATGGTGGGGGGGGGGGGGTGCACGGTGTAGCTGCAAAAATATAGAGCTTCCGCAATGCCTTATTTGTGCCAGAACCAATCAAGTGCCTAGTATTTGCATATTTACTGTCATATTAACCGAAGGTAGAAGCCCAATGAACGAAGCTTGCTGGTAACTCATATTGAGTCGTCCAAGTCTTCCTTTCACGACAGAAAACGGTTTAGAAAAAGCAAAAGATGACTTAAAAGGAGTTAGAAGTGGGAAAAATGAGATAGAAATGGCCAAAAGCGGCTGAAAACATTGACGAAATTTACAAGAATGCGTAAGAAATGGGAAGAAAATGCTTCTAACTTGTGACAAAAGGGCAAAACCAGGTTAGAAATGGCCAAAAATGTATTCCAATGAGTTTCAAATTGGCAAAAGTGGGATAGAAATGGCAAGGATCGTTTACAAATAGCCAGAAATAGCTGAAAACGGTCAGAAATGAGAAAAATGGGTGAGAAAATGGGGCAAAACCGGTCTAGAAATAGACGAAATGGCAAAAAATGGGTTAGAAAAGACCAGCAACTGCTTTAAAAGGGTTAGCCATGGCCAAAAATGGGCTAGGAATAGACCAAAACGGCTTTAAAACAGGTTAGAAATGGGCAAAAACGGTTCAGAAAGGCAAAAACACGGCTTAAAACGGGTTGAAACTTGGCAAAACTAGGATCGAAACGGGCAAGCATGGGATAGAAACGGCAAAAAATGTTGAGAAATAGCCAAACATGGCTTTAAAGGGGTTAGAAATGGGGACACGTGGGTGAGAAAAGGCCAAAAATCGTTACAGACAGGTTAGAAGGGAGTAAAAATGGGTTAGATATGTGCCAAGATGGCTGAAAGCGGGTCAGAAATAAGCAAAAATGAGCAAGAAAAAGAAAAAATGGCTCAAAATGGCTTAGAAATATGCAAAAGCGGGCTAGAAATGGCCAAAACCTACCCAAACCGACTTAGAAGTGCGAAAAAGTGGGTTAGAAATGGCAAAATCTGGCTTGGAAAAAGCAAGTGTGGCAATACAAAGGTTACATGGCCAAACATTGCTTAAAGCGGGTTAGAAAGGTGCGAAAATCGGTTAGAAATGGCAAAAAAAAGCATAAAACATTTTAGAAATGAAAAAAGGGTTAGAAATGGGCAAAAAATGGATTAGAAGTGGGCAAAAATAGATTAGAAATGGCCCAGAATGGCTGAAAAGAGGTAAGAAACGGGCAAAGCATAGTAGGAAAAGGAAAGAAATGGCTTAAGAGGGGTTGAAAGAGGGCAAAAATATGAGAGGAGCGGCAAGATATGGCTGAAAGTGTGTTTCGGATGGGCAGAAGTGGGAGAGAAATGGCAAAGCCTGCTTAAAATTAGACAGAAATGGCTTAAAATGGCTAAGAAATGGGCCAACTGATTAGAAAAGGGCAATAAAGGCTTAAAATTGGTTAGAAACGGGGAGAAAACTGTGGGGGATTGGCTTGTCGAAAAAGGTCACGTTCCCATCAACGAGCTGAAACAAGACATCTGTGTAGATCATGGTGCAGACTTCTCACGCCAGATAATTAGGAACTGAAGGACACCGGCAAACAGCAACATACTATGAACAATCACAGCCAAGGACACAAAGCGATAAGTGCATGAGAAAGAGGATGGTGGGGGGGGGGTGCACGGTGTAGCTGCAAAAATATAGAGCTTCCGCAATGCCTTATTTGTGCCAGAACCAATCAAGTGCCTAGTATTTGCATATTTACTGTCATATTAACCGAAGGTAGAAGCCCAATGAACGAAGCTTGCTGGTAACTCATATTGAGTCGTCCAAGTCTTCCTTTCACGACAGAAAACGGTTTAGAAAAAGCAAAAGATGACTTAAAAGGAGTTAGAAGTGGGAAAAAATGAGATAGAAATGGCCAAAAGCGGCTGAAAACATTGACGAAATTTACAAGAATGCGTAAGAAATGGGAAGAAAATGCTTCTAACTTGTGACAAAAGGGCAAAACCAGGTTAGAAATGGCCAAAAATGTATTCCAATGAGTTTCAAATTGGCAAAAGTGGGGATAGAAATGGCAAGGATCGTTTACAAATAGCCAGAAATAGCTGAAAACGGTCAGAAATGAGAAAAAATGGGTGAGAAAATGGGGCAAAACCGGTCTAGAATAGACGAAATGGCAAAAAATGGGTTAGAAAAGACCAGCAACTGCTTTAAAAGGGTTAGCCATGGCCAAAATGGGCTAGGAATAGACCAAAACGGCTTAAAACAGGTTAGAAATGGGCAAAAACGGTTCAGAAAAGGCAAAAACACGGCTTAAAACGGGTTGAAACTTGGCAAAACTAGGATCGAAACGGGCAAGCATGGGATAGAAACGGCAAAAAATGTTGAGAAATAGCCAAACATGGCTTTAAAGGGGTTAGAAATGGGGACACGTGGGTGAGAAAAGGCAAAAATCGTTACAGACAGGTTAGAAGGGAGTAAAAATGGGTTAGATATGTGCCAAGATGGCTGAAAGCGGGTCAGAAATAAGCAAAAATGAGCAAGAAAAAGAAAAAATGGCTCAAAATGGCTTAGAAATATGCAAAAAGCGGGCTAGAAATGGCCAAAACCTACCCAAACCGACTTAGAAGTGCGAAAAAGTGGGTTAGAAATGGCAAAATCTGGCTTGGAAAAAGCCAATGTGTGGCAATACAAAGGTTACATGGCCAAACATTGCTTAAAGCGGGTTAGAAAGGTGCGAAAAATCGGTTAGAAATGGCAAAAAAAAGCATAAAACATTTTAGAAATGAAAAAAGGGTTAGAAATGGGCAAAAAATGGATTAGAAGTGGGCAAAAATAGATTAGAAATGGCCCAGAATGGCTGAAAAGAGGTAAGAAACGGGCAAAGCATAGTAGGAAAAGGAAAGAAATGGCTTAAGAGGGGTTGAAAGAGGGCAAAAATATGAGAGGAGCGGCAAGATATGGCTGAAAGTGTGTTTCGGATGGGCAAAAGTGGGAGAGAAATGGCAAAGCCTGCTTAAAATTAGACAGAAATGGCTTAAAATGGCTAAGAAATGGGCCAACTGATTAGAAAAGGGCAATAAAGGCTTAAAATTGGTTAGAAACGGGGAGAAAACTGTGGGGGATTGGCTTGTCGAAAAAGGTCACGTTCCATCAACGAGCTGAAACAAGACATCTGTGTAGATCATGGTGCAGACTTCTCACGCCAGATAATTAGGAACTGAAGGACACCGGCAAACAGCAACATACTATGAACAATCACAGCCAAGGACACAAAGCGATAAGTGCATGAGAAAGAGGATGGTGGGGGGGGGGTGCACGGTGTAGCTGCAAAAATATAGAGCTTCCGCAATGCCTTATTTGTGCCAGAACCAATCAAGTGCCTAGTATTTGCATATTTACTGTCATATTAACCGAAGGTAGAAGCCCAATGAACGAAGCTTGCTGGTAACTCATATTGAGTCGTCCAAGTCTTCCTTTCACGACAGAAAACGGTTTAGAAAAAGCAAAAGATGACTTAAAAGGATGTTAGAAGTGGGAAAAAATGAGATAGAAATGGCCAAAAGCGGCTGAAAACATTGACGAAATTTACAAGAATGCGTAAGAAATGGGAAGAAAATGCTTCTAACTTGTGACAAAAGGGCAAAACCAGGTTAGAAATGGCCAAAAATGTATTCCAATGAGTTTCAAATTGGCAAAAGTGGGAGAGAAATGGCAAGGATCGTTTACAAATAGCCAGAAATAGCTGAAAACGGTCAGAAATGAGAAAAATGGGTGAGAAAATGGGGCAAAACCGGTCTAGAAATAGACGAAAATGGCAAAAAATGGGTTAGAAAAGACCAGCAACTGCTTTAAAAGGGTTAGCCATGGCCAAAAATGGGCTAGGAATAGACCAAAACGGCTTAAAACAGGTTAGAAATGGGCAAAAACGGTTCAGAAAAGGCAAAAACACGGCTTAAAACGGGTTGAAACTTGGCAAAACTAGGATCGAAACGGGCAAGCATGGGATAGAAACGGCAAAAAATGTTGAGAAATAGCCAAACATGGCTTTAAAGGGTTAGAAATGGGGACACGTGGGTGAGAAAAGGCCAAAAATCGTTACAGACAGGTTAGAAGGGAGTAAAAATGGGTTAGATATGTGCCAAGATGGCTGAAAGCGGGTCAGAAATAAGCAAAAATGAGCAAGAAAAAGAAAAAATGGCTCAAAATGGCTTAGAAATATGCAAAAGCGGGCTAGAAATGGCCAAAACCTACCCAAACCGACTTAGAAGTGCGAAAAAGTGGGTTAGAAATGGCAAAATCTGGCTTGGAAAAAGCCAAGTGTGGCAATACAAAGGTTACATGGCCAAACATTGCTTAAAGCGGGTTAGAAAGGTGCGAAAAATCGGTTAGAAATGGCAAAAAAAAGCATAAAACATTTAGAAATGAAAAAAGGGTTAGAAATGGGCAAAAAATGGATTAGAAGTGGGCAAAAATAGATTAGAAATGGCCCAGAATGGCTGAAAAGAGGTAAGAAACGGGCAAAGCATAGTAGGAAAAGGAAAGAATGGCTTAAGAGGGGTTGAAAGAGGGCAAAAATATGAGAGGAGCGGCAAGACATGGCTGAAAGTGTGTTTCGGATGGGCAAAAGTGGGAGAGAAATGGCAAAGCCTGCTTAAAATTAGACAGAAATGGCTTAAAATGGCTAAGAAATGGGCCAACTGATTAGAAAAGGGCAATAAAGGCTTAAAATTGGTTAGAAACGGGGAGAAAACTGTGGGGGATTGGCTTGTCGAAAAAGGTCACGTTCCCATCAACGAGCTGAAACAAGACATCTGTGTAGATCATGGTGCAGACTTCTCACGCCAGATAATTAGGAACTGAAGGACACCGGCAAACAGCAACATACTATGAACAATCACAGCCAAGGACACTAAGCAATACGAGCATGAGAAAGAGGATGGTGGGGGGGGGGGGTGCACGGTGTAGCTGCAAAAATATAGAGCTTCCGCAATGCCTTATTTGTGCAGAACCAATCAAGTGCCTAGTATTTGCATATTTACTGTCATATTAACCGAAGGTAGAAGCCCAATGAACGAAGCTTGCTGGTAACTCATATTGAGTCGTCCAAGTCTTCCTTTCACGACAGAAAACGGTTTAGAAAAAGCAAAAGATGACTTAAAAGGAGTTAGAAGTGGGAAAAAATGAGATAGAAATGGCCAAAAGCGGCTGAAAACATTGACGAAATTTACAAGAATGCGTAAGAAATGGAAGAAAATGCTTCTAACTTGTGACAAAAGGGCAAAACCAGGTTAGAAATGGCCAAAAATGTATTCCAATGAGTTTCAAATTGGCAAAAGTGGGATAGAAATGGCAAGGATCGTTTACAAATAGCCAGAAATAGCTGAAAACGGTCAGAAATGAGAAAAATGGGTGAGAAAATGGGGCAAAACCGGTCTAGAAATAGACGAAATGGCAAAAAATGGGTTAGAAAAGACCAGCAACTGCTTTAAAGGGTTAGCCATGGCAAAAATGGGCTAGGAATAGACCAAAACGGCTTAAAACAGGTTAGAAATGGGCAAAAACGGTCAGAAAAGGCAAAAACACGGCTTAAAACGGGTTGAAACTTGGCAAAACTAGGATCGAAACGGGCAAGCATGGGATAGAAACGGCAAAAAATGTTGAGAAATAGCCAAACATGGCTTTAAAGGGTTAGAAATGGGGACACGTGGGTGAGAAAAGGCCAAAAATCGTTACAGACAGGTTAGAAGGGAGTAAAAATGGGTTAGATATGTGCCAAGATGGCTGAAAGCGGGTCAGAAATAAGCAAAAATGAGCAAGAAAAAGAAAAAAATGGCTCAAAATGGCTTAGAAATATGCAAAAGCGGGCTAGAAATGGCAAAACCTACCCAAACTGACTTAGAAGTGCGAAAAAGTGGGTTAGAAATGGCAAAATCTGGCTTGGAAAAAGCCAAGTGTGGCAATACAAAGGTTACATGGCCAAACATTGCTTAAAGCGGGTTAGAAAGGTGCGAAAAATCGGTTAGAAATGGCAAAAAAAAGCATAAAACATTTTAGAAATGAAAAAAGGGTTAGAAATGGGCAAAAAATGGATTAGAAGTGGGCAAAAATAGATTAGAAATGGCCCAGAATGGCTGAAAAGAGGTAAGAAACGGGCAAAGCATAGTAGGAAAAGGAAAGAAATGCTTAAGAGGGGTTGAAAGAGGGCAAAAATATGAGAGGAGCGCAAGACATGGCTGAAAGTGTGTTTCGGATGGGCAAAAGTGGGAGAGAAAATGCAAAGCCTGCTTAAAATTAGACAGAAATGGCTTAAAATGGCTAAGAAATGGGCCAACTGATTAGAAAAGGGCAATAAAGGCTTAAAATTGGTTAGAAACGGGGAGAAAACTGTGGGGGATTGGCTTGTCGAAAAAGGTCACGTTCCCATCAACGAGCTGAAACAAGACATCTGTGTAGATCATGGTGCAGACTTCTCACGCCAGATAATTAGGAACTGAAGGACACCGGCAAACAGCAACATACTATGAACAATCACAGCCAAGGACACTAAGCAATACGAGCATGAGAAAGAGGATGGTGGGGGGGGGGTGCACGGTGTAGCTGCAAAAATATAGAGCTTCCGCAATGCCTTATTTGTGCCAGAACCAATCAAGTGCCTAGTATTTGCATATTTACTGTCATATTAACCGAAGGTAGAAGCCCAATGAACGAAGCTTGCTGGTAACTCATATTGAGTCGTCCAAGTCTTCCTTTCACGACAGAAAACGGTTTAGAAAAAGCAAAAGATGACTTAAAAGGAGTTAGAAGTGGGAAAAAATGAGATAGAAATGGCCAAAAGCGGCTGAAAACATTGACGAAATTTACAAGAATGCGTAAGAAATGGGAAGAAAATGCTTCTAACTTGTGACAAAAGGGCAAAACCAGGTTAGAAATGGCCAAAAATGTATTCCAATGAGTTTCAAATTGGCAAAAGTGGGATAGAAATGGCAAGGATCGTTTACAAATAGCCAGAAATAGCTGAAAACGGTCAGAAATGAGAAAAATGGGTGAGAAAATGGGGCAAAACCGGTCTAGAAATAGACGAAATGGCAAAAAATGGGTTAGAAAAGACCAGCAACTGCTTTAAAAGGGTTAGCCATGGCCAAAATGGGCTAGGAATAGACCAAAACGGCTTAAAACAGGTTAGAAATGGGCAAAAACGGTTCAGAAAAGGCAAAAACACGGCTTAAACGGGTTGAAACTTGGCAAACTAGGATCGAAACGGGCAAGCATGGGATAGAAACGGCAAAAAATGTTGAGAAATAGCCAAACATGGCTTTAAAGGGGTTAGAAATGGGGACACGTGGGTGAGAAAAGGCCAAAATCGTTACAGACAGGTTAGAAGGGAGTAAAAATGGGTTAGATATGTGCCAAGATGGCTGAAAGCGGGTCAGAAATAAGCAAAAATGAGCAAGAAAAAGAAAAAATGGCTCAAAATGGCTTAGAAATATGCAAAAGCGGGCTAGAAATGGCCAAAACCTACCCAAACCGACTTAGAAGTGCGAAAAAGTGGGTTAGAAATGGCAAAATCTGGCTTGGAAAAAGCCAAGTGTGGCAATACAAAGGTTACATGGCCAAACATTGCTTAAAGCGGGTTAGAAAGGTGCGAAAAATCGGTTAGAAATGGCAAAAAAAAGCATAAAACATTTTAGAAATGAAAAAAGGGTTAGAAATGGGCAAAAAATGGATTAGAAGTGGGCAAAAATAGATTAGAAATGGCCCAGAATGGCTGAAAAGAGGTAAGAAACGGGCAAAGCATAGTAGGAAAAGGAAAGAAATGGCTTAAGAGGGGTTGAAAGAGGGCAAAAATATGAGAGGAGCGGCAAGACATGCTGAAAGTGTGTTTCGGATGGCAAAAGTGGGAGAGAAATGGCAAAGCCTGCTTAAAATTAGACAGAAATGGCTTAAAATGGCTAAGAAATGGGCCAACTGATTAGAAAAGGGCAATAAAGGCTTAAAATTGGTTAGAAACGGGGAGAAAACTGTGGGGGATTGGCTTGTCGAAAAAGGTCACGTTCCCATCAACGAGCTGAAACAAGACATCTGTGTAGATCATGGTGCAGACTTCTCACGCCAGATAATTAGGAACTGAAGGACACCGGCAAACAGCAACATACTATGAACAATCACAGCCAAGGACACAAAGCGATAAGTGCATGAGAAAGAGGATGGTGGGGGGGGGGTGCACGGTGTAGCTGCAAAAATATAGAGCTTCCGCAATGCCTTATTTGTGCCAGAACCAATCAAGTGCCTAGTATTGCATATTTACTGTCATATTAACCGAAGGTAGAAGCCCAATGAACGAAGCTTGCTGGTAACTCATATTGAGTCGTCCAAGTCTTCCTTTCACGACAGAAAACGGTTTAGAAAAAGCAAAAGATGACTTAAAAGGAGTTAGAAGTGGGAAAAAATGAGATAGAAATGGCCAAAAGCGGCTGAAAACATTGACGAAATTTACAAGAATGCGTAAGAAATGGGAAGAAAATGCTTCTAACTTGTGACAAAAGGGCAAAACCAGGTTAGAAATGGCCAAAAATGTATTCCAATGAGTTCAAATTGGCAAAAGTGGAGAGAAATGGCAAGGATCGTTTACAAATAGCCAGAAATAGCTGAAAACGGTCAGAAATGAGAAAAATGGGTGAGAAAATGGGGCAAAACCGGTCTAGAAATAGACGAAATGGCAAAAAATGGGTTAGAAAAGACCAGCAACTGCTTTAAAAGGGTTAGCCATGGCCAAAAATGGGCTAGGAATAGACCAAAACGGCTTAAAACAGGTTAGAAATGGGCAAAAACGGTTCAGAAAGGCAAAAACACGGCTTAAAACGGGTTGAAACTTGGCAAAACTAGGATCGAAACGGGCAAGCATGGGATAGAAACGGCAAAAAATGTTGAGAAATAGCCAAACATGGCTTTAAAGGGTTAGAAATGGGGACACGTGGGTGAGAAAAGGCCAAAAATCGTTACAGACAGGTTAGAAGGGAGTAAAAATGGTTAGATATGTGCCAAGATGGCTGAAAGCGGTCAGAAATAAGCAAAAATGAGCAAGAAAAAGAAAAAATGGCTCAAAATGGCTTAGAAATATGCAAAAGCGGGCTAGAAATGGCCAAAACCTACCCAAACCGACTTAGAAGTGCGAAAAAGTGGGTTAGAAATGGCAAAATCTGGCTTGGAAAAAGCCAAGTGTGGCAATACAAAGGTTACATGGCCAAACATTGCTTAAAGCGGGTTAGAAAGGTGCGAAAAAAAGCGGGTTAGAAAGGTGCGAAAAATCGGTTAGAAATGGCAAAAAAAAGCATAAAACATTTTAGAAATGAAAAAAGGGTTAGAAATGGGCAAAAAATGGATTAGAAGTGGGCAAAAATAGATTAGAAATGGCCCAGAATGGCTGAAAAGAGGTAAGAAACGGGCAAAGCATAGTAGGAAAAGGAAAGAAATGGCTTAAGAGGGGTTGAAAGAGGGCAAAAATATGAGAGGAGCGGCAAGACATGGCTGAAAGTGTGTTTCGGATGGGCAAAAGTGGGAGAGAAATGGCAAAGCCTGCTTAAAATTAGACAGAAATGGCTTAAAATGGCTAAGAAATGGGCCAACTGATTAGAAAAGGGCAATAAAGGCTTAAAATTGGTTAGAAACGGGGAGAAAACTGTGGGGGATTGGCTTGTCGAAAAAGGTCACGTTCCCATCAACGAGCTGAAACAAGACATCTGTGTAGATCATGGTGCAGACTTCTCACGCCAGATAATTAGGAACTGAAGGACACCGGCAAACAGCAACATACTATGAACAATCACAGCCAAGGACACTAAGCAATACGAGCATGAGAAAGAGGATGGTGGGGGGGGGGGGTGCACGGTGTAGCTGCAAAAATATAGAGCTTCCGCAATGCCTTATTTGTGCCAGAACCAATCAAGTGCCTAGTATTTGCATATTTACTGTCATATTAACCGAAGGTAGAAGCCCAATGAACGAAGCTTGCTGGTAACTCATATTGAGTCGTCCAAGTCTTCCTTTCACGACAGAAAACGGTTTAGAAAAAGCAAAAGATGACTTAAAAGGAGTTAGAAGTGGGAAAAAATGAGATAGAAATGGCCAAAAGCGGCTGAAAACATTGACGAAATTTACAAGAATGCGTAAGAAATGGGAAGAAAATGCTTCTAACTTGTGACAAAAGGGCAAAACCAGGTTAGAAATGGCCAAAAATGTATTCCAATGAGTTTCAAATTGGCAAAAGTGGGATAGAAATGGCAAGGATCGTTTACAAATAGCCAGAAATAGCTGAAAACGGTCAGAAATGAGAAAAATGGGTGAGAAAATGGGGCAAAACCGGTCTAGAAATAGACGAAATGGCAAAAAATGGGTTAGAAAAGACCAGCAACTGCTTTAAAAGGGTTAGCCATGGCCAAAAATGGGCTAGGAATAGACCAAAACGGCTTAAAACAGGTTAGAAATGGGCAAAAACGGTTCAGAAAAGGCAAAAACACGGCTTAAAACGGGTTGAAACTTGGCAAAACTAGGATCGAAACGGGCAAGCATGGGATAGAAACGGCAAAAAATGTTGAGAAATAGCCAAACATGGCTTTAAAGGGGTTAGAAATGGGGACACGTGGGTGAGAAAAGGCCAAAAATCGTTACAGACAGGTTAGAAGGGAGTAAAAATGGGTTAGATATGTGCCAAGATGGCTGAAAGCGGGTCAGAAATAAGCAAAAATGAGCAAGAAAAAGAAAAAATGGCTCAAAATA